>NW_024384929.1:0-33644 GCF_016835505.1 Polypterus senegalus
GGTTGGCTAAAAAAAAAAAAAAAACTAAACCTGTAAACACCCCCCAAAGCTGACAGATCAGTCCTTGTCATGAACAACAACCCCCAAAACCCAAAAATCACATAAAAAATGCCTCGAAGGCTTTGACAGTCCCCAGCTTTGGCACACTAAGAAGACAAAATAAATTCCCCAAAAAAATGGAAGAAATCTTAGGAAGTACAATTCATAGAGAGAGACCACATGCCAGGTAGGTTGTAAATACTGGTGTTTAAAAATGGGGTAAATACAATACACAAAACAGAACAGACCATGATCCTGGCTGAGTTCTTTGACCTGCTTCTAATTCAATTATATAAATAATAAATATAAATATCTCTCTATTATAAAAGGAAATCTTGGGGCGATACTTTCCCAGAGATAATTTCAACCTCCATGAGATAATTTCAGGTCCTGCGAGACAAGACAAGTCCGCCCTCATCTCAAACATTGACAACCCCCATGGTCAGTCACTTGTCATTACGTGTGAATGCTATTGTCAGACACAGTTCCTGGCTTTCAGCTCCAAGCGAGGTGGAAATAAAAAGACAAACAGTAGAAACATGGTAGAATGTCATAAAAGGTTCAAAAGCGTTGGTGTGATACACATGCAGAGCAGGTTAGAGATTATGAAAGTTACTAAATTTGAAAAGTCTCAAAACTTACAGTAAAGATGCATTAAGCATCAAACAAACGAAATTATTACTCAGTGAAATAAGCGGAACAGTGAAAAGAGATGAATATATGGACATAGGTGATATGACAGAAGTATGTAGATATTGTTTGGCTTTAAGCTTTAAGTAGGAGACTTGTAGATCATCTAATTCGTGTTTCCATCAGGGAAAAGTAGTGTTCCTTCCCAATGAAGAGGCCTATCTGCGAGAATTAAAAGGTTTGTTGTTTGGTGAAGCGAAATCCACATGCGCCTAGAGGCAAGTGGTTGGTGTGTAGCGCAGGCCAGGGTGCTGGCGGAGTGAGCAGGGTCAAACCCCTCAGTATAAATATATATATATATATATGTGTGTGTGTGTGTGATCAATAGTACCTAAACTCTTTCCAAAGGATGGTGCACTCTATGGGAAGGCAATCTGTAAAATATTTTTGATTTATGTGTAGGTAGCCATTGCAATATATGTCCAGGCACAATAAATGAAGCATATTTTTCAGTTTAAAACTGAATTATGGGAAAAGAAAAGGCATCTGAATATTTATCTAAATGTTGCTAATTCAGTTCTGTCCTTTTTGCCCTCTTTCATGACAATGCAGTTATCTTAATCTGTGGAGAATAATAAAACATGCAGAGCTTTATGCTTAACCTGCTGATAAGATATAAAAATGTTGAAACACTAAGTATGATTTAGGTGACACTTGCCACATCACTAAGCACAAGGGAATCTGAGAAAGCCATCTTCACCCTAAAGAAGCTGTAAAGAGTTTTGATTAGGTCTAAGAAATACAAGGATGATTTTATTCTTCAGTGGAAGCTCAGTTTGACCTTTCAGTTGGCAGGATGCCACTAGCTATACTAACCACTGAGGAACTTCCTAAAGACAAACATAGCAAGTTATTATTGTACTTGCTATTTTTTCTGATTTTTAAGAATTGGATTGTGTTTTGTTGTTGCATTTGTCCTTTAAATACTCATTTTTGATCTTTTTGGATATGATGAAACGGCAATAAAGAATTGCGGTACCAACCTGGTCACCCCATACAATTGGAGAGATCAAAATAAGAAAAACACACAATAATTGCTGAGACATCTTTTCAGACAGGAGTTCACAACAGAGCTAGCTAAGCTTTTGAGTCTTTCCTTTTGGAAGAGGTGGATCAGATGGACGAACACCAGAAGTGACATCAGTGATGTTATAGCTGTCGATCATCAATCTGCAGCAGGAGGAAGCAAAAGCATTAGGATACACCTTCAAACCCAGGAGCGGTGGAAGAATTACAGTCATTGGAGCCCTAAGCTGTCCCCTATGTGTGTGACACGGTGTGTGTGTGCGTTCAGCTGTGATGGAGTGGCATCCCATCCAGCATTGATCATCCCTGCACCCATTGCTGGCTTCTCCCACAACTCAAATGCTGGATGATTTTAGTTCAAGAAATGGATTAATAGATCTCTTTATTGTCTCTTTCTAATGCACAGCACTTCGGATATGTATTTATAATTGTAGCATTCAGCATCTTTTCTTCAAAACGTAAAAGCCTTTCAGACTTTGTGACGCTTTCTAAAATAACACATTGGTGTCTGGGGTTTTGGTCACAAGAGTGAGAATGATATTATCAGGTTTCTGTCAACATCAGCATCAAATAAAAGCAAAACCAGCTGCACAAACAGATGCAGCGTGTTTATCTTCTAAACTGAAACTGAAAATAACTCTGACAGCAGGGCATTTGCTAAAAGCTCATACTTCTACTCACACAGGCGATGATCTGATGAGAATGAACTTGTAAAAGTGAACTGTAAGACTTCTGAACAGCTCAGTAAAATGAAGAGGGCTTCTTAATTCCCAGCCTCACTGCAGGGGGTCAAGGAAGCACTAGACTCACAGCTGTACAGGTAGCCTGCGGGGGCAGCATCCAGCAAATCACTTTTTCAGTGTCTTTTTTCAGTGTTTTCTCCACTCTCTTCACTGCAAGATCACCGCATGTTGTGTTGCTCCCTAATAAACAGGAGTAAAGCAACTGTCTAATAAGACCCAATGCGGAACACAGATAATCAGACATTAGTTAGAACAAAAAGGAGAATTTCACGTCTACTCATGGCATATCCAGAACCCATGAGTGTGTCTACTGGCCTCTGTCAGCCCCTGTAGGTTTCTTTTGGTATGAAAGCCACCACTGAAAAAAAATGGGTAACATGTAATCAGAATGTATTAATAAAAGTGTATTTAAAGAAAAGGTAATCCATCTGTGCCAGCTCTACTAAAAATGAACCTGCATTTGTGCACAAAAGAAGCGTCAATGAGCACTGATGTAGGAATTAATTGTGGAACCTTTAGAGACTCTGCTAAGTAGGCTGTCACGCCTGCATCATCTGTCCCACCCTATAGGCAAACACTGTTGTTGTACCCTCTAGGGATAAACCTGATTACAATAAATATCTCAAAGGGTTTTCTTAGGATATTCACTTGATTAATAAATGCATTTTTTCAAAATGTGGTTGCCGATGAGGGCTTGAGCGTTGTTTGGATTCAGTCATGGTTTGCATGTTCTAAATGTGCTTAAGTGTAAAGTGTATAGTCCAGCTTATCAAGGTGATTTCTATACTGAATCACAGTGAGCAACCTTCTGAAAAACAATATAGAATTCTTCACATACTGTGCATGTTGCAGCCAGCAAGGATCTGCTCCACTTTACGATGCTTGGAAGAATGGGCAGACTGGGTGAAACCTAAAAGATTTTGAATGCTTCCTCTGTCTCCTTGTCCTATCAAATTTAAAAGGAAAAGACATTGGAGAATTTTCCTTTTTTTTTCTTTCTTATTTATTTCTATTCCTAGCAATCTTGCTATTCATATACCACTCTCTAAGCACTGAATAATTTATTTAGCTATTTCAAGATTGTTTAGTTTCACTTTCGAGTAAAATAGTGAGACTATTTGTCAGCATTTTTAAAATCGGTCTCAATGCCATGTTTCCCAAATAAGTCAACAATTCCTTCATATCTTCTCGATAGAGTGCAGTAAGATGTCCTGAATGTGATTTAGATACCATTTATTAAAACATTACACCGTCCTCTGAGCCACTGTAGTGATGTGGGTGTTGCTGATTGGAAAACACCAGCGTCGACGAGGGGCTCCACGATATACCAGGGTGAGGGATGTAAGCACCAGATGCCACACTTCAATTGCCTTTCTGAGCTGTCACACTCTGTGAAACTCATGCTCCTTGATGCGGCATTTGAATTAAATTGCCCTGTCCTATTCACCCTGTGCCCTACTGTCTGGCACTCCTCATTCACTTTTTAAAGGCAAAATGGCAGCTATTATTATTCTGCCATCCTCAAAACCCCTTTGAATATTGATTGACTCATTGACTGACTACACCTGAACCCCAGGGCAATCATATGAGGCTGATATAAAAAAATAACAATAAAATAACCAACTGAGCCTTTCTGTGGGTGCTACAGTATGTTTATATGAGTCTATATAAAGGGATGCTTTTAGCCAAAGGGGGGCAAATTTGTTCATGGAAAAAATCAAAAGTAATCTTTAAAAGAAGCAATGTTCACTTTAATTTGCTTTTTAGGTTAAAGGAGCACATTGAATTATTGACTGATGTTTTAATATTCCACACACATGCAGACACAATAGCAAGAAAATTCATGCATACACTATACACACAGCATACACCCACACCTACCACTACACTGTACACTTTACAATACATACACTCAACCACAATCATATAATCACAAATTCTATGCACAATAACATATAAACATGCAAACACAGAAAAATATCACATGCCTTTATCTCCACGATAATACACACTTACAACTGTACACACAACAACAACAACAACATTTATTTATATAGCACATTTTCATACAAACAGTAGCTCAAAGTGCTTTACATATATAAAGAATAGAAAAATAAAAGACACAATAAGAAAATAAAATAAATCAACATTAATTAACATGAATAAGAGTAAGGTCAATGGCCAGGGGACAGAAAAACAAAAACTCCAGACGGCTGGAGAAAAAATAAAATCTGTAGGGATTCCAGACCATGAGACCGCCCAGTCCCCTCTGGGCATTCTACCTAACATAAATGAAACAGTCCTCTTTGGATTTAGGGTTCTCACGGAAGGACTTGATGATGATGGTCCGCGTAGACTTCTGCCTTTTTAATCCATCCATCATTGTTGGAGCATCATGAAGCTTTGAGTAGGTGGAGGTGCTGATGCCACCACACAAAAACGGGAAAGAAACAGAAGAGAGTAGGGGTCAGTACGGATTTTAGAGCCACCATGAATAGTTATTATGATAATAATTGAACATACAGAGTATCAGGATTAAGTTAAATTAAATTGAAGTTATAAAAGGCCATGTTAAAGTAATGTGTTTTCAGCAGTGTTTTAAAGTGCTCTACTGTATTAGCCTGGCGAATTCCTATTGGCAGGCTATTCCAGATTTTTAGGTGCATAACAGCAGAAGGCCGCCTCACCACTTCTTTTAAGTTTTGTTCTTGGAATTCTAAGGAGACACTCATTTGAGGATCTGAGGTTACGATTTGGAATATAAGGTGTCAGACATTCCGATATATAAGATGGGGCGAGATTATTTAAGGCTTTATAAACCATAAGCAGAATTTTAAAGTCAATTCTGAATGACACAGGTAACCAGTGTAGTGACATCAAAACTGGAGAAATGTGCTGATTTTCTTTTCCTAGTTAGGATTCTAGCAGCTGCATTTAGTTGCACTAGTTGCAAGCGATTTATGTCTTTTTGGGTAGTCCTGAGAGGAGTGCGTTACAGTAATCTAGTCTGACTGAAAACAAAGCGTGAACTAATTTCTCAGCATCTTTCAGTGATATAAGAGGTCTAACTTTACTTATGTTTCTTAAGTGAAAAATGCTGTCCTAGTGATCTGATTAATATGCTGATTTAAAATTCAGATTACAGTCAACAATTACCCTAAGCTTTTACCTCCATCTTGACTTTTAATCCTAATGTATCAGTTTATTTCTAATAGCCTCATTGTATCCATTATTGCTAATCACTAAAATTTCAGTTTTCTCTTTATTTAACTTGAGAAAATTACTATTCATCCATTCTGAGATACAAGTCAGACATTGTGTTAGTGAATCAATAGAATGGGGTCATCAGGTGCTATTGATAAGTACAGCTGTGTGTCATCAGCATAGCTGTGGTAGCTCACGTTGTGCCTGAGATAATCTGACCTAAGGAAGCATGTAGATTGAGAAAGAGCAGCGGACCCAGGATAGAGCCTTGTGGAGACACCAGATTGTAATTCCACAACTAACAAAATTTTCTCCTGTCAGGTAACAAACACACAAACAACAAACATATTACACCACAAACAAATTACACCATATTACATAACAGACACACACACCATACAGTATACTCACCACATCCACAAATCACACATGAACACACTCTGCACAAATGTGCATACACGCTCATAGAGCAATCACTATATGTTTCATACTTGTTATTTGTTATAGCAATACATGACACACAACTCACAAACATATGTATCACACATACACCAGCCCTGCAACACACATACACCACTGCATATACTGTTTAATTATAGTCAAAAATATTCAGACCCCTTCATTTTGTTATGTTGGAGCCTTATTCTAAAATAGTTTTAATTCATGTTTTCCCTCATCACACTCAACATCCAGGATGAGAAATCGACAGCAGGATTTAGAAATAAAAACAGAAGTATTAATTGACACAAGTATTCAGAGTCACTGAAGCGTAGGGGGAGAAGGGGGGCCAATGGAGGCAGTCCACCCCAGGTGGCACTTTTTAATAAACTTTAGTACTAGTTCTTTTTAGGCTTTTGACAATTTGATTTGATAGTGATTTGGAAAGCTAATGTGTGTCATCTACATCAAAATTACACCATTTTCAAATAAAAACTGTTAGAAATGCATATGTTGCAAAATGATATTTTGAAAATGTGAATCTTGACCATTTCACTAACTTACTCCAACTGAATGCTCTCTCTTCTATTTTATTCCGACTGAAAGGGATGAACCCTTAAGACTAGTTATTTATATTTTATTATTTTCTCAATCTCAAGATGAAGTTAACAAATAAGAATGGTGCTGCTTTTAGAAAACAAAAAAGAGTGAGGAAGAAGTATTACAACAGAATGAAGGGCATTGGTGAAATACCTTAATTTGAAGAACCTATTGTTACTGCCGTGAAAAAGTTTCAGATTAAAGCTGTCTCAAACTCATGTAGTTCTTTATCAAGCGATGAAATGTATGATGGAAAAAAAAAATTCTGGTTTTTAAACCCAAAAGACTTAGTTCTTGGCCAAGAAAAAGCGATGACACACAGATCTTACTGGTACAAAAAAAATTGACTTTGATAATGTCATTGGATTTTGCCAACATAAAATCAAGAAAAGTAGTATTTAGATTTATTGCTTGAATATGGTAGATTGTAAATTTTAGATTGTCTTTGTAACTGTAATTAAATGGTAATTGTAACTAATATATTAAAAATTAGTTGACTTTTTCATCATTTTCATTTTGAATGATGATATGTGTTATATTTTACTATGTAAGTAGGGGCAAACTAAAAAGACCTCCTCGGGTGACCAAACTCTAGATACACCATTGCTCAGAGCCTTTACTCAGTACTTGTTTGAAGCCCATTTGACAGGATTTTAGCTGGGTTTCTTCTTGGGTTTGGCAACAACTTTGCATCCGTGAATTGGGATATTTTTCTGCCATTCTTTTCTGCAGATCATCTCAAGCTCTGTGAGTTTGGATAGGTTCCGTCAGTGGACAGCCATTTTCAAGTCTCACCGAGATATTCAATTGGGTTCGTACTTTGACTGGGCACTCAAGAACTTTCCCAGAGTTTTCCCCAAGCCCCTCCTGTGTTGATTTTGCTTTGAGCTTGGGTTATTGCCCTGTTGGAAGCTGAATGCTCAGAAAAGTCTTTTTTTCTATAATAATTTTTCATTAAAATTTTCCTCCATTCAGGTTTCCCCTGCACTGACTGGTCTCCCAATCCTCACCTGAAAAAAACCCCAGGGGGATGATCTGTCACTGCCATGCCACCGTGGAATGGATTTGCCAGGTAATTCCTCCAGATATAACAGCTGGAACTGAAGACCAACAGTTCAATCTGTGTTTCATCATACTTTTTCTCATAGTCTGAGGATTCTTTAGGTAGGTGCCTTTTGCAAGCTCTAAGTTTCATGTGTCATCTCCCTTTTCTCTGCCATAAAGCCAAGATTGGTGTTGCAGTGGAGGTTGTCCCTTTAGTTCCTCCCATCTCCACACAGCTTCTCTTCAGTTCACCCATTGTGACCGTAATATTCTTGGTCACCTCTCATACAAAGCCTTTCTCCCCTATTGCTCAGTTTGTTTCCTACTCTGAAATATTGCATTTTTAGTATTTGTGTTCTTAATGTATGTATGGTTTTCATTATTTACTGCAACAATATCTTTTTCATTTGTCATTACTGCATATTTGGAATTGTATGTGGATTTTTTCAAATAAACTGAAATTATTCAGATGTGGCACCAGCTATAGTATTCTTTAGTTGGTAATGAAAGTTCCTTATTGATGCATTAGTTTTGTTTGTTGCAAAACAGTGTCTAAGTACTGCTCACTGTGAACTACATTTTTGCTATATGTGTGTGTGTGACTGAATTGTTTGGTTTTGAAGACTGGGTGTGGATTTGTTTCATCAAAAGTCAGTTTTATTGTATGTTTAAGGTTTGGCCAAGTAGTATTTGCTGTTTTTCTGATCGTAAACACAAAACTGGCACCTGAGGCACAATTACAGAAACCAGACAGAAAAGAGAGACAAATAGATAGATAGATAGATAGATGAAGATAATAGATAGATAGATAGATAGATAGATAGATAGATAGATAGATAGATAGAAAAAGATAAGCAATTATTTATAAAAACGCTATTGTATTGTCATATTACACACAAATGTGTTATATGATCTAATTCTGTTTGAATGAGTTACATACTACTGTGCTCAACCTAAATCACTTTTAGCATTTATACTTTCCTAATGTTCAAAGTATACAGAAAATTACAAAATAAATTCACCAAACACTACACAAAACAATTCTGCAGACTGACAGTAATATTTATTTACTGTATTTCTCTTCATATACTCAAGACAGTCAATACTGAACATCAGAACAAAGCATATCCAGTTTTCATAATACTACTGTACATACCACTGTAAGCTCAGTACACACATTTGGAAGACAAAAGTAGAAACTTCTGTGTCTAGTACACTTTTAAAAAACTACATATCATCTCCTCACTTACCTGGATTTGGCTTTATGACTCTGTCAACCCCGTACGCCATATTCTCATTGGCAAAGGGAAAAAGGGAAGAACCATTTTGAGATATCAAATCCATCCTTGTACAGATGCTGCATTAATGTGATCACTTGCTTCCTCCATGGCTTGGGGCATCTGGACATGCGTTGTAAACCTTCCACCGCCATGGCGAGAAAAATCTCTTCACTGGGGTTTAGGAAAGGGAGTATGGTAGAAGGGTATTGGACTGTAATTGCGATGCTGATGAAGCCAGTTACTGTATAGACAGAGGGTTTGGGGGTAAGATACAATGTCCTGAAGACAATGTATTGCATCTGGTCTGTTTGGTCTTCTGCTGTAATGACATTGTGCAATCTGCCTAAAAATGTGAGAATGAGGGCGGTATTGTAAGAACTCAGGTTGCATGACAGTAGAACCCCATTGTGTGATGGCAGTAAAGGTAATGTTAGTACTTGCTAGTACTGAAATAGCCATGGTGTTTCTTCCTCTTCTTCTGACGGAGGTTACCTTTTTTTTAAACCCTCCCCGGGGTTTGCCCCTTTTTTTTTTTTTTAAAAAAAAAAAAAAAAAAAAAAAAAAAAAACCCTAAATTTTTTCCCCTTTTAAAAGCAATTTTTAATAACTTTTTCCTTTTAATTTTTGTTTTCCCAAAGTTAAAAAAAACAAAAAAAAAAAGTCCCAAAATTTTTAAATTTTTCCCCAAACCAAAACCCCCCCCCCCCCCCCCCCCCCCCCCCCCCCCCCCCCCCCCCCCCCCCCCCCCCCCCCCCCCCCCCCCCCCCCCCCCCCCCCCCCCCCCCCCCCCCCCCCCCCAAAAAAAAAAAAAAAAAAAAAAAAAAAAAAAAAAAAAAAAAAAAAAAAAAAAAAAAAAAAAAAAAAAAAAAAAAAAAAAAAAAAAAAAAAAAAAAAAAAAAAAAAAAAAAAAAAAAAAAAATTTTTACCCAAAAAAAATTTGCCAAACAAAATTTTTTTATGAATTTTTTTAAAATTCCCAAGACAGGAATTTGGGAACCAAAAAAGCTACCCCAGTTTTTTAAATAATTATTTTACTGAAACGGCCCCATTTTTAATTTTGGTCCCAACATTTGGAAACTGAGGAAAACTTTGTTCTGTAATTTTAAAAAAACAAATACATCCACCTTTCCCCTGGATTTGGTTTATCCCTTTTCAACATGAACCCAATTTTTCCCCTTTTTGGAAAAAGGGGCCCCTTTTTGGAATTCCCCCCCTTTGGGGATCCTCATTGGGTTGTCTTTTTTCTTCCTCCATGGTTTCCCTTCTAACTCTTTCTTTCCCCCGAGGGTTAAAAAACTTTCCTTTTGGAAAAAGGGGAAATTTAAAATTTCCCCAATTGCCTCGGGAAAACCCTTAAAACCCGGGAATTGGGGGTTTTTAAGGGGTTTCTGCCCAAAAAACCCCCTGTTTTGCATTGTTTTTTGGTTTTCTGTGTTAGTGTTTGAATTTCCCCAAAAATTTTTGAAATGGAAGGGGAATTGAAAACCAACATAAAAAATTTTGTGTCAATAAATAAAAAGTGTTCTAGTTTTAAATCCATGGTGTTTTTTTTTTTTTTTTGGGGGATTAAAAAATAACTGAATAAATTTTGGGGTTTAAATTTTTGGTTTTGATGTTTTTGCTCCTTTGGTCAACTTTTAAAAATTTTGGGGAAAAAATTTTTTTATTTAGTGAACAATCTAATAAATGAAAAAAATAAACTAACCCCCCCTTTGGGTAATTTTTTTTAAAAAAGCAGCGAGGATTGAATTGTTTTAAAATGGTTTAAAATTCGTTCCCACCTTTTTAAAAAAATTAAATTGGGAAAATATTAATAAATCTTTTAATTTTTAAAATTTAGTTTTTTAAACCAAAACCCGCGGGAAACCGTTTTTTTTCTTTTCAATACACTTTAGAAAAAAAATTTTAAGGCGGTTTACAGCCACGGGAAGGGGTTAAAAAAATTTTAAAAAGGGTTTTTGAAAGGGGGTTCTGTTTTATTAAGCAAAAAATTTTTTAAAACTTTTTTTTAAAATTTTCAATTTACAGCCATTTTCTCTAGTTTGGCTAATTTAACATACCCCCAAATTGTTGCCTTGGCAAGCCAAAAAGTTAAAAAATTTTTTTATTTTTGGTTTTTTTTCCTTTAGAATTTTTCCCCCCCTTTTTGGGAATTTTCGGTTAAATGTCCTTCTTTAGGGGGACTCCCCCTATTATTCCTCTCTTAGTAAAACCCTTCATTTTTTGTTTTTTAAATTTTCCCCTTTCTTTGGGGCCCATTTTTTTACTTCCCCCTTTTTCTTGGTTTTTTCCAAATTAAATTCTTATATTTAAATTACCATGCAAAAAAAAATGAAACATTTGGGTGCAATTTGTTTTTCCATTTAAAAATTATTTTAAAATTTTTGTAAAACTTTACCCAAAATTCATAAAGTTTTCCTCCTTTTTTTTGGAGTGAAATTTTGCATTAAGGGAACCTTTTAGGGAACACAAAAAGCATAAAAGAAGGAAAAAAGGTTTGGGCGGGGTAGGTGGAAAACCCTTTTTGGAAAAAAGGGGAAACTGTTAAAAAATGGATTTTTTAACCTTTCCCAGGGGAAAAAATTTTAAAAAATGGGCCCTTGGGGAGCCCTTACCCAATTGCCCAGGGAATTCTATAATTCTTTCTTCCCTTCGGAAAGCTTCTGGGAAGAAAATTTAAAGGGTAAAATTTAAAAAATTTTAAAATTAAAAAAAACTTTTTATGAAATAAATAAACAATTAATAAAAAGGGGAGGCTCTGGGGTTGGTTCATCAGTTATCCCCCCAATTTTTGGACTTTAAAAATAAAAAAGATCCAATTTTTTTTATTTTTTTTTTTTCCCTTATATTTTAATCCCCTTGTATTTTTTGTAAAAGCCAAACCAATTTTGGAAAAAAAAATTGATTTTATAATTTTATCCCCCTTTAAGTTTTGAAAACCTTTACCGGGTAATTTTTGTTTCCCATTTGGAACCAAAATTAAACTTTTTTTTCCTGTCCCAAAAACGAAATAAAAAGGCTGCATTTTTGAATTTTCCCACCCTTCTTAAAATTTTTTTGGGGAACCAAAATATTAGTTTAAATTTTTTTTATGGGGGTTTGGGTGCAAAAAAATGGATTTTTTTAAGGGTTCCCAAAAGGGGAAAATTTGGGGGGTTGGTATGTTTTTTTGGGAAAAAAGGTCTTTAAAAATAGTGGGGGAAAAAGGTTTAAAAAATGGAATGTTTTCAAAACCCCATGGAAAAATTTTCCCCGGGGAAGAAAATTTCCCCAATTTCCCTTTTTAGGGGAAAATTGGTGTAGAAAAATTCTTTTAATTTGGAAAACTGTATATAACAAAAAAATTTAAATTTAAAAGAAGGGGAAAAGCCAAGGTTTGGGGCCCCTTAATGTACCCCCTGCTTTACGGGAAACCCAAAAAAACCTTTACTTTTTTTTTCCCTTTAAAACTTGCCATATTTTTTCGGGGTTTTTCCCAATGAAAATTTTTAAAAAAAAAATTTTTTTCCCTTAAAATTTTATGGTTTTTGCATTTTAATTTTTAAAAATTTTTTAATTCTTTAAATTTTTAAACCAATGGTATAAAAGGAAAAAAAAGGACGGGTGTTTGCCCCCCCTTCTTTTAAAAACTATTTTTGATTTTTGGGTTTGGGAGTGCAAAAATTAATGAAATTTTTTGAAAATTTCTTGGGCTTAATAAAGAATTTTGCTTTTAAAAAGGCCCTTTGGGGTGGGTGGTTTAAAAAATAATTTTTTTAAAAATTGGGTGAAAAAAATGGCTGTTTTTTGGAAAAATTGGTTGTATTGGGGTTGGAATTTGTGCCCCTGGGGAATTTCTAAAAAAAGGGGAAAGAACATTCAAAAAGGGGCCCTTGTAACCCTCCTCCCTTCTAAACCAAACCATAGGTGGAAGAAACCATCCCCTTGTTGTGTTTTTTTAAACAACAAAAAAGCACAATAAAAACCTTTTGGAAAAAATGGGGGAAAGCTTAACCCTAAAGGGATTTTTTAAAAAAGGGAAACCCAATTTGAAATTTGGGTTTTTCCCCCCTCCCCCTTTTCACTTCCACCATTTTATACAGGTTTTGGGGTTGCCAAAAAACCTTTAAATGTATTTTTTGAAAATTTTTGTTTTTTTAACCAAAGCCGGGTTAAATATTTTTTATGAAAAATTTTTTTCCCCCCTTGGGTCTTTTTTTTAATTTTTTTCTGATTAAAAACCGGGGGGGTTTTTAGTTTGGGAAGGGAAGGTTTAAATGGTTTAACCCAATTTCCTTTAAAAACCAAATTGTGAAGGCATTCTTTTAAAATTATTAAAAAACAATAGGGAAAATAGCACCCATTTAACCCAAAAAATGTCTAAAAGAAATTTCCCTTAATTTTTTGGTTTTGGGAAAAACAAAATTTCCCCCCTAAATTTAAAACCCCATTTTTCAGGTTTAGGTTCCGAAATTTAAAAAGATTTGAATTTTTTTTTTTTGTTTATAATCAAAAATTTTATTTTATTGTTTAATCCTTTTCATTTTGTGGTTTTGGTTTAGAGGGGTTTTGGGTGGGAAAAAACCCTTTTTTCCTTGTCTTAATTTTAATTTTCCAAAAGGCCAAAAAAAAAAGGGGAAAGTGGTTTATTTCTAAAGTAAAAAAACCCCCCCTCTGGGTTTTCCTTTTTGGTTTGGTAAAACAAAACTTACATTTGGGCCCAACTTTAATAAACCCTTTAAACCTTTTGGTTTTTTTGTTTTCCCTTTAAAAAAATTTTTTTTTGGTTTTAAATTTATTTCTTTGGTTTTTGGAAGGGGAAGGTTACAAAAGTTTTTGCTTTTGCTCTTTTATAATTTTTTTGAAAAAACCCCAAAGTGTTTTTTTAAACTGAATTTCCCTATTTGGGCCCCAATTTAATTAAAGTTTGGAAAAAAAATTTTTAAAAAGGGAAACAAAATTCCTTTAAACCCCCGGTTTGTTTAAAAAATTTTCTCCAATTGAAACATTTTCCAGAAAAAAAGGGTTGTAAAAAGGGATAAATAAAAAAAGGGAGGGGCAATTATTTAACCCTTTAAATTTTAAAAGTAAAAAATTAAACAAAAAACCAAGCTTTTTATTTTTTTCAATTAAAAGGGGAAAAAGGAAAAATTTTAAGCAAATGGCTTTTTCTTTTGTGATACAGAAAATTTTAAAATTTTAAAACCATTTTTTCCAAAGAAATTCAGGAAAAATTTAAAAAAGACAAAATAAAAAATTAAAAAAAGGAAGAGGGGCAAAAAGATTAAATTTGCCATTTCAAAACACAGAATAAAAACCGGGTTTTTTCACTTACATCGGGAAAAAATAAAAGGGGGAAACTGTGTTGAAAGGGGGAAAGGAAAAAAAAAGTTTTGAACTCTTTTTTGGTTGGCCAAAAGCATTAAACCAAAAAAGAGGTTTTAAACCAAAGACGGGAAAGTGCCTTTGGGAAAATGGAGCCCCGGGGGTGTAAAGCCTTACCCAAAAAGGGAAAACCAGTTAATTTAAGTTTTTAAAAGCACCTTTTTCATTTTTTTAAGGGTAATCAGGGAAAAAAGAGAAAAAGGGTTTAAAAAAACCCACATTAAATGGGCTTTAAAAAAACAAACGGAACCCTGCTTTAAGCCCCCTGGATGTATGGCCAAAACCAAATTCTACAATTTTTTGGAAGAAAACCATTTTTTTACTCTTTAAGGAAATTCCTTGAAATTTGCGGCCCCAAAACCCAAATGTTTTTTTGCCCGGGCCCTCTGTCCACGCTTTTTTAGCCTTCCTTCCTGTGCCCAATCAAATTCTAATATTCAGAAAAAAGCCATTTTAAATTTTCCACCCAAAAAATGGCCCTTTTTATTTTTGGGGGTAAGCCCCCAATTTTTTTCCCCCTTCCCTCGGGTTATTGTTTTGGTTTTGGCCAATTCCCCATTTTCAGGGCCCTTTTCGTAAACCTTACAAATTTAAATATTTCCCAATTTTTGAATAAAACCCCAAAAACCCCTTTGGTTGGAGAAAACCCCCCGGGGCGTTTAGCGGAAAAGGTTCCAAGCAATTCCACCGGGAACAAACACAAAAACCGTTTTTTTAACCAACCCAAAAATCCACCTTTTAACCCAAAATTTGGCCCAAAACGGGGGCCAAACCCGGGAGACGGGAAACCCAAAAAAACCCAAACAGGGGGGACCGAGGAACACCAAACCACCCACCCCAATTTAAATCCCCAAACCCCCCAACCTTTCACAAACCAAAAACCCTGAGCACAAAAACAAAAATCCGGGGGGCCACAAAGGCCCCCTTCCGGGGCCTCCACTCCCCAGGTCCCCCCCTTCCAAAGCCTACCCCGGGCCCCTAAAAGCCTTTGGCCCAAAAGCGGGGCCCTTTTACCCCTCCCGGGGGTGGGTTTCCCAGGTGGTTTTTGGGAAAAATTCCCTTCTTGCCCCCCCCAGCATGGGGGGAAGTCCCGGCGGGCCCTCCCGGCATCTCCCCGGAAAAGTTTTGTTTTCCCCCCCAGCACTTCCTGGGTTGGGGCCCGGAAGTCCCGAGGCAACTGCCCCCAAGGCTTTGGGGGCCCTCCGGGCCCCGGTGACCGGGGGCCCCCTACAGGGTGGGGGCTTCCCCCTGAACCGGGGCCCCCAAAAAGGGGCCTCCAGGAAGGCGACCCCGGGGTCAGGGTGGGCGTAGACCCACACCCGGTCCCTCATGGCGCCCTGGCTGGGCCCGGCCCATAGCACCCCCTGACACCAAAAAGTTATTTTTTCCAATCTCTGTTTCTGCCCGGGTTTTAAACTCTCAAGAATTTTAAAACCCTACCTGGGGCTAAAAAGTCCACATAAACAATTTTTACTAGCTCTGCAAGGGGACGGGCCCCCCATCCAGGGTTCGTTGCTTTTGGCCCAATTCTATAAAAACAGACTCGGGTGGGGTTCAGAGATAAACTGGATTGTGGACTGGTTTTAGGTTCTAAAGTCCCTTTTTAGATCATGTACAAAAAAAAACTTTCTGCATAATGTTTCGGTCTGCCGGGGTAGACCATCCCCATCAATATCTAGTCATCAAATAAACATTTGGGATTTCGGAAAAATTTTCCCAACCCCCTTTTCGTAAGTTTTTGCATGTTTTTATAAACCCCAAAGGGAAACGGGAGATTGGAATTTTATCCCCTCATCCAATGAAATAAAACCCCCCTTTCCCATTTGTCTTGGCATCATTGATCCCCAGGAAAAACCTCTTCAAAAGTATGAAAAGATTTCCCTTTTTGCTTTCATTCCCTTAACAAACTTTTCTTTTAAGTTTGAGGGTGAAAAAGGTTTGGGAAAATATTTCTTCAGATCAAACGGGGGGGATGTGCCTTTCCCTTCCCCCGGGAATCAGTTTCCTTGCTCCGGTCCAACCCCAAAAAGTAAACAACAGTCGGGTTTTCCCAAGCTGCAAAAAAATAAATTCTTCCCTTCCCAATCACCCATATTTTTCCAGTTGTACCTTGGGGTACTGAATGTGTTTCAGGTAGCTCTATGTTCTCTTTATTTTCCTTATATAAAAAGGCTTTTCTGTCATTGTCAGAAAAACGTTCCCTTTAAAAAAAGATATCAAAAAACTGTCACCTTTTTTGTTGGTTTGTCATTTTCAAAAGGCCCCTGTCAACTTGTCTGAAAAATTTTTTTGAATCCCAAAAGGGGGTTTAAAATCGGCTTTTTTCTTCTGGTCCAACAGGTTTACATCCTTAATCTTGATAAAAACAGTTTTGCCTGACTCTTGGATAAATTCAAATCTGTGACAAGACCCATTGGGCTCCCTGAGAAATTTTTAAAAGGTTGCTGGATTTTGGGGGCCCCAAAATCTGGATCATCATAAATGAGCATCCATCTGCTTTTCTCACCCTTTCCCCTTCCTCCTTGTCCCCATCCTCCAGTCCTTCCCTCTGGTGCTTTGAAACGGGAAAACATTTGTGGTGTGGCACTGGGGCTCATTGCAGAGGAAAGGCTCAGGTTAAGTAAACCCCCTGTTTTTAAAAAGAAAATCATGGACATTCATCATACAAAGTAACAATCATTTACATGATCCTTCCCCCCCCATTTTAAATTGGGGGCAAAAAACATGGATGAATGCACCGATTCGGAACCCATACTTTGCCCCTGGTCACCTATTGCCCCCAGTATAACCCTTATCCTTTTTTTATGAGTGCTGTCTTTTTCTTCTCTGTTTTTTCCCAAAGTGAACTTGCCAAACAAAACTAAACATTCGGGGTATTTTTGAAATTGGCTCAACATTTCAGAAATTTTTGAAATTAAATTCACAGATTTTGAACTCAACAGTTTTATTGCTAATGTAATACTCATGCCCACTGACATCTTTTTAGAAAGACTGCAGCTGCTCCCCTGTTTAGGTATATAAAAGGGTATTTGCCAGGGGGAAAAAAAACCCCCAAAGTTTTTAAAAATGCTCAACACACATGATCAGACAGATTTTTTTTGCAATATTTTATTAAACAAGTCTCTTTATCAGTTAAGCAAAATATAATTTTTGACCAAAAGGTCGGGAGCTACTGCCAGGCGGCTAAAATAAAAGCCCGGGACTACTTTGGAAAAACTTTTCCAAATTTAAAATTTTTCAAAATTTACATTACAAAATTAGTTGTTTCTAAAAAACCTTGCATGATAAAAAAGTTATTTTGGATCAACATCAAAAATTATCGGCCACCAAAGTTAAAAAAGGAAAAAAAAACCTTGTAATCAGTGATTTAATCTATACAAAAAAAGGGCCCAAAGCCCCCCCACTCACTCACTCACGCTCACTCACCCCATAACTCACTGACTCCTCCTCCTCCCCCTGACTCATCATAATTCCCCAACCCCCGTGTGGGTAGAAGGGGGGGAAAGCGGGCTTATTCCTTGAAACATTACAAAGTTGGGCGGTTTTCATTCAAATTCTGCGTAAGGGCATAACGGGAAACCTTTTTTTTCTACATAAATGTGGGTTGAATTAGAGAGGGCCCGTGGGGGCGGGATTTTCGTTTTGACATCATCCGCCCCCCTCGAAAATACGAAAGAGAAAAAGGGGAAGAACTCCAGCGATGGGCAAAAAACGCCATTTCAAAATTAAAAGGGGCAGAAAAACTTATAAAAAAATGATGCCCGGCATATTCAAAAAATTACACCCTTGGGAAAAAAAACGCAGGTAAACCCGTTTTTATTTTAAAATTAAGTTCATTAAAACCGGGTGCCACTGGCGTTTGAAAAAATTTAGTGCCTCCCCTTATAAAGGCCGTCCATCGGGCAATCCAATACAAACACTCCCCGGTAAATATTCCGTGTAAAATTTTTTATCGAGGGGAAAGATGAAAATGGCCCCGGGGGTGGTTTTTGGGCCAAAACTCTTTTAAAACTCGAGAGAAATTTTTTAAGGGGGGGGTTTAACTGAATTCCGGAGAGGGCCCCGCCGGCTGGAAACCTTTCCAAGAACGAAAAACCCGTAAACCCGGCGCGTGCACAGAAAAAAAGAACATTTCCCAAAGGTACTGAACAAAAACCAAAATTACACAATTGGGAGGCAGCAAAAAATTTAAAAAGCGTCGTTGAAATCTTATTCAAAATTTTGCGCTCCCGGGAAAAAAACCCAAGGGGGAAAAAGTGAATGTCCTGCTAAGGAAGACGGTGTAAAAAAACCTGTCCCTAGGACACCCTCAAAAAAAAAAGGGAAGGCGGGGCTTTTGGCCCGTGCAGTAAAAACTAATGGAGGGAAAAAACCTTTTTCCCCCGGCGTTGACAAACCCGAATGAAACCAGGAAAACACATCTTCCATGACCCGGGTTAAAACAAAAAAGGATAATAAAACCCGGTGACAGCAACTTCAATAACACCCCAAAAACAATTACTGTATATTGACAATCTTGCGTTATTTTTAAAATGTTTTTTTTATAACTTCTACTTCCCCCTCGATACGGGGAATATATATAAATGTATATATATCCCCGATCTAAATACATACTTTAGCATAACAAATCCACCGCTGTGGACCCTTTGCGGTCCCCCTCTAAGGGCCCGGGGGTTGGGTTCGGGGGGATGCATATTTTGGGCGCTACCAATTCTTTTTCCTTACATCCCCTTGGGTTTTGGGGGCCGAAAAAAAAAAATATTTTAACCCAGAATCATTTACGTTTTTTTTAAAATTTTTCCCCCTTTATTACCCGGCACGGCTGAAAACGATGCGAAACCTCCTGAGCGTTTGCCATTTAACCCCTTTTCAATTCAAAAAGCAAAGAATTTTTGTAAATCGATTTCCGGGGTACACCCATTACACTGATAAAACCCCCAACTAAAAAAAAATTTAAAAGTCGGAAAAAAAGGGGGGTTCTTCCGACTGATCTTTTTAAAAACTTCGACAAACCTTTTTAAAAACAGGGTTTTTGGGGCACAAAAAAACAAACAAAATTAGATGTTCAAAACCCGGACTTTGTGGCTCTTACTGGGGATCTTGGTTTTCCCGTGACCGTTAGTAATTCTGATTACATCTAATTACAAAATGTTCAATGAACACACTGTTTTAGCCTAATGTACAAAATAATTTTGGCTAAGGTTACTCAGAGTTTAAAGTTAAGTTGGTCAAATTCCCTTTTTTATGTTTCTGAAACTTTTTTAAAAAAAAACTGCATTTTATGTTGAAATTTTGGTTATTATTATTTAAAAAATACTATTCTGAAAATTTTTAAAAAGTATTTAAAACTACCACTTTATTTTTAAGTCTGCCCAATTTAACCAGGGATGATATTTTTTTTTCTGTTTGAATTCAAATGCAGTTTTAAAAAGGGTTTTTTTTTTAGAAATTAAAACAACTTCAGTTTACAATTTCATGTACACTATTTTTGATTCTGTGCCCCCTAAAACACTTTTTTAAAATTAAAAAAAAAAAAAATTTGCGATTTGGGGCAAATTTCGTGTCGTTACATCCGATTAATCAAGATTAATTCTTACACAGCCTCTAATTTTTGGATTAATTTTTTTTTTGAGTCTCACCCAATATATATATTGTTATATATATATGTAGATTTTAAAATATATTTGTATATATATATAAAATGTAATATTATTTATATACAGTATTATATATATATTTTTTTAATGTAAATGGTTTTATATGTATATGTATATATATGTATGTGTGTATATTTTATATATAAACTGTGGACACTTTTTCTAGTGTCATTTTCGTGACTGAAGACCCGAGATAATTTAAAAACAGTAAAATTTTTATTAAACACCCAGGCAAAGGGAAAATGACAGAAGCACAGTCCCAGGCACCTGCCCTTCATCTGGCCCCGGGTGTGATTTCCCCAAATCTTTTATAATGCTAAGGGCCCAAAAATTTTTCCTTTGTTTGTTGCACAAAAATTTTAAGACAAAATCTTTACAATGGGTTTTTTTTGGATCAACAGTTTTAAAAATTTTTAAAAGGGGGCATCAGTTGGGCCCTTTTCATTTTACAGAAAACAGAAGCTACGCCTTGGGAACCCGACTTTTTGGCCCCTTTTCCGCACACCAATTTGATCAATAACTGATTTTTATTTTTCCACATTCCCCCCTTTTTTCAAAACGGGCGGTAAATAGTGAAGAAAATTCAGAAGGGGGGGTTTAGGGGTGGGGGAAAGGGGGAGGAGGGGGGAAAAGGGGTAAAGGGAAAATGAAGAGGAAAATTTTGGGGCATATGTTCCTGCGGTTTGCGCATATAAGGGCCCTTGGGTATAGAAGCAGTGAAATAGGGGTTTATATAGCGAAGAAAGGGGCAATCAACATCCGAAAAAGTAAAAAGGGCAATGAATACTACTGCCAAAAAAAATAAATCGTTTTGGGCCCTTTTGGGCCCCAAAGACCCCAAAGGGGGACAATTTAACCATCCCCATCCCGGGGGCAGAAATGCCTGAGTTAAATGGGGGTTCATTTTGGAAAAAAGATGTTAGGCTGGCTAGTGCTCAGGGAATGGACCCCTCAGGTGCAGTTTAAAGGGAAAATATGTAAGCAACCCATAAACATAGCCTTCCACCTTTCTCAGCAAAATTAACATATCGAGGAAACATTTTTTCCAAGTCATTAGGGAGGGGCGATCTAATTGTTCTTTAATACCTTCTATAGGGATTTCTAGGAAAAATTAAAAGGGAAACCCCTGCTGGTTTTTAAATATAAGTAATTAATCCCGTCAAGGGTTTTTTTTAATGGAATCTGGGGATGATAGATTCAAATCCCCGGGTGCTACCTGATCCCCTTCTTTAAACTTATCTTGGAATTTCCCCTGGGAAATCCTTGGGGAAACAAAATTTTACTCCTGGGCCGGGGCAAAAAGGGTGGGAGGGAAGAGTCTGGGAGGGGAGGGGTTGGGGAAATTTGGGGAAACTGGAATTAGGGGGGGATACAGAGGGGGGTGAAAAGGGTGGGGTAATAATGAAAGGGCATAACTAGCTGGACAGGGCAAATTTCCAGAAAATGAAGGGAAGATATCAAACAGTTTTGACCTCGGGCCCTCCCCCAAATATCCCGATCTAGGGGTAGTTTGGGAAAAAAAATTTTGAAAAAATGGAATTAAAAAGGTGGAATTGACATGGAAAGGTTTTTGGGAGAGAAGGGGAAAAATAATTCTCCCCCAAACCCCGTTCCATTTTATTTTTAAAAAATTTAAATTTCCTTCTTTGGGGCTGGGAAAAAGGGGGGAGTCCAAAATTGGGGAAAGGGGAAAAAAACAGGTAAGGTTTTGGTGGAATCAATAGGGGGTTTTGGGCGTGGTAAATAAAATAAGAAGACAAGGCAGAATAGGGTCCCGAAATGTTAGATAGTGGGAAAGGGGCTGGTTTTTCTAGGGAAAAAGCGTGCTTTTAAAGGGGGTTAAAATTCAAAGCCTGAACTGAGGGGTTTTTTCCCCCTTTTTTGGGGATCAAAAATCAAAAAATAAGTAGGGGAAAGGGGCAAAGGGGAGGGGGGGGGTGTCTTGACCCTTAATTTGAAAGGTCCCCGGGGATCATGACCACGCATTGCAGCCCAAGACTAAATTCCTGGAAACATGCAAAAAGGTTCTTTAGGTAATGATTAATGGGTTAAATGGTTCTTTACCTCATGGAAGGGATGTCCCTTTAAAATGAAAAAATCAGTCTTTAAGGGCCCTATGAAGGGAGCCCTGCCAGGGTTCCCGCCCCAGTCATTTGGTCCTTTTTAAAACACATTCCCCCAGAAGCCCATTCAGAATCAGGTAAGCAAAACTTTTGGGGCAGGGGTCATAAACGGGTAGCTCACACAGACATATTTGTCAGGCCATTCCCCTTGCTCCTGTCTGCCAGTACAGGGGAAAAATTCACAAAAGTCAACCTGGAATGAGGCCCGTTTCCTTAACCCCGGAAAATCAGTGTCACCCCCTGAAGTGGGTTGGAAGAAAAAAAAACAAAAGTTTTGTATTTTGGGGGCCCTCTTTTTTCGGGGCAACCTGGAAACAGGCGGGCAATATTGGACAGGGGTTGGGGTGGACAAAAAAAACTTGGGCGGGCCCCCTCCCACCTAGGCTAAAAGCCCAAAGTTTCCCCCGGGTGCTCCGGGGGGGATCCAGGTGCCCAAAAGGGGGGCCAAATCTTTAGGTGGAGGCCTTTTGGGTTTTCCCAAACCTGATTAACCTGCTGTGGAAATTCCTTCTGGGGCCTTTCCCCGGGGCCTTTTAAACTAAAAAAGATCATTGTCCACGGGGTTTCAGGTTCACATTTCCTATAAAAGCCAGCGGGCATGGGTGGTCGTCAGGATTTCAAGGGGGATAGCCCCAATTGAGTGTCCGTCCTCAATCCCCCAAAAACCAGGGGGAAAAACATCTGGGGAAAAAATTGGGTTACAAATTTTTAAACAGCTTTTTGGGGGCCATTTGGATTCCCTACCCCCACTTTTTGGGTGGTATTTGCAAAAAGATGTACATTGATCTGAAACCCCGGTAGTCAAATTCATTTTTTTATGGAAATTTTAAAAATAGTACCATTATCTTTTCTGTAGCTTTTTAAAGGGTGCCCCCTCTTGGGGAAAATTTTTTAATTGTGCTTTGGGAACCGTTTGGGATCATTGCGTTTTGAAGGAAAGCTTCTACCCCGGAGAACAACGACAATCCCAAAAAAAAAAATTGGTAACCTTTTTGGGGGTGTTGGTTCAATAAAAACCCTTTGGAAGGGGTTCCGCGGACCCATTGGGAAAAAGTGCGGCGGGACTTTCCAAGGGGCCTTTTCACCGGGAAACCTTTTTAAAAATGCACAAGCGTCTACAGAATTGCTCTGCATATTGAAACCTTTTAAAAAGTTTTTTAACATCTTGAACCATGGGATCTTTTCCCCGCTGGTTGGGAGGCCATGGGCTATTTTTCCTACCTGGAAAAAGCTTTTTTGGGGGAAAAAGGTTTTTTAGTTTTGATAAATCCCGACTCCACAAGAGGGGTCCTTCTTTGGACCCCCTTTTTTTTTTTTCCCAAAGTCGTGGCTGCCTCCCGTAAAAAAAATAAGTTTCGGGGTCGTCATTTCTCTGTTGGAATAAAGAGATTGGTGTGCTTTTCGGGCCCTTTTTGAAAAAATCTCCCAAATTTTTTTTTCCCTTTTTGACAAGGGGCCCGTTTTCCTTTTGGAAAATGACATTTAACAATCGCTTTGTTTTGATGGTTTGGTTTATGGCCCAAAAGGGGTTAAATTTAAATTTTGATTTGGATGGGGCTTGCCAGTACCGGGCTTAAATCCCCTCAATTTCCCCAATCCCCAGTCATGGCGAAATCCCAAAACATTCCGGGAAACTGTATAAATTGTTTAAATTTTTTTCGGACAGCCCGGCATCTCGGGTGGGCTAATTTAAATTTAACTGCTTGTGCATTTAAAATTGATGAAATTGATTTGCTTGGGGGGTCCCCCCTTTGGGCCCTCGTAACTAGTTAAAAGGGGGCTCCGTTTTCCAATGCAAAAAGAACATCCGGGCTAAAAATATTTTCTCCCAAATTTTTAAAGGTGTTTTCCCTTTTAGATCTACTCGAAACCAACCTTTGCTATTTCTTTTCTTATTCCCGGGTTTCTTGTCGTTATTTTTGGAACAGGGTGGCTGGATTTAAAGTGGAGCATCTTTCCCAAATTTTGACGTTTTACAAAATACAAGGGACATTTGATAGTGGCCCAGCAGTAGTGGATAGGTCTTAGCCTGTTTCTAAAATGGGAAAATTTCATGGGCCCTTTTCTGTTAAGGGAAACCCCCAAAGCCTTTCTGTACCTTCACAACTTCTTTCAATTTCAGCCCCCCAAAAAGGCGGGGTGCCTTTACCCCCAGGATCCCAAATTTTTTGAAAAATAAGCTATTGGCCTTTGTTTTCCCCCTTAAATTTTGTTAAAAGGGAGTCCATATATCCCCCCCTTTTTTTCCCCGAACAAATTTAAAGGGGGGAGAAAAACGGGGAAAGGGCCCAAAGGGTGGTTACAAAATCATTTTTTAAATCACAGAGGCCTTCTCAGCCCCTCGGGCCTTTTTTACCCCAGAAAAAGGAAGGCCCCGGGGTTTTTAAATTTTTAACGGGGACCTTTGGGGAAATTCAAAATCCCTTGCCCGGGAATAAAAGAATGCCCAATAAAGGGGGGCCCTTTTTGCTTTGTGACAGGGCTGGGAAGATTTTTTAATAATTTTTACGATCGCTAGAAGGCTCTTTTTCCCTTGTGATGTCATGACCTAAATATTTTTTCAGTTGTTTGAATTAATTGCAATTTAAATTTTTAAAAATTTTTGTCCCTTGTCCCCCAAAACTGCGGGAGCTATTTAGTGTCTTGCCTTTTTCTTCAAGTACGCAAAAATACTATCATCTACATACTGTATTAATTTCTTTTCCCGGGCTGGCCAAAAACCCCTTTTATATTTTTTAGGGAAGGGGCTTGTCCATACACACAAGGGGGTTAGATTCCGAGGGATAACAGTCCCATGTCCCCCTTTGAAAAGTGAACCGAAATTTGGGGGGTGGGGTGTACGGGATAGAAAAAAAACATTGGCTAAATCAATTCTGAAAAAAAACGGGGCAGAGGGAGGGATTGCAGAAAAAAAATGTGGGAAAGGGTTAGGTACAATAGGAGCTCTGGAAAAGATTGCAGCATTACTTGTTGAAGTCTTGCAAAACGCCATGAACCGTCAGCCTTTTTTTAGGTAAAATGGGAGGGAAATTTAAAAGAATATTTAATTTGGGAAAAATCCCTTTTTCGTGTTTTACAAGGTCGGAATGCGGGGAGATGCCCCGCCCTCTCTTCCCGGGAAAAGGATACTGGAAACCCGATGGCCCGGGGAAGAAAATTTTTAGATCACCAAAAGGCTCCTGGGCTATCCCTTTCCCTAATCATTTTACCCTGAGAACAAAAAGGGTCTGGGAAAAAGGGGAAAAAGGTTTCAATGACAACGCAGAAAGGGGAAATGCAACCGCAAAAATTTCGATGTACTAAAAAACAGTTTTGGGAAAATTTGGGTTTTAAAATTCAGGGGTTTAAAACACCAAGGGAACATGTCCCCGTCTGTTCTATTAAGACATTGTTCTACCCCTGGTCCGTTTACCCAATGGACGGGGCTTGGTTTGGGAAAAAAATAGGGTAAAAAATATTCTGTGAAATATATGGGTGTACAAATGCAGCCTTTTTTGGGGGAAAAAAAATGCAAAAGGGGGTGTGAAGGGTTTCGGGGGAGGTACCCGATGAAAAAAAATTCTTTGCCCGGGTTTCTACTTCTATGGAAATATTGGGCAGTGCAATAGAATTGTGGGGTTGGGGGAAAAAAGCAGGAGGGGGAAAAGAGTGAAGGGCTTTAAGAAGGATGGGTTGGAAACTTTTTTATTTAAATGGGGAGAAAAATTTTTTCATGAGATCCCTTCCCAAGAGGTTAACTGGACGACTGGTTTAAAAAAAACAGTGTTTAAAAATGGAATCACGGAAAGACTGGAAATTTTAAGGTCTCTTGGGGGAGGGGCCCTCCCCCTTTAGCGAAAGGAAAACTGGGCGTGGCTCCTTTTCCCGGGAAAAAGTTTCAGGCCATTCAAAGCAAAATCAATAATGGATCCCGTCTCTGAATTATTGGTGAAAAAAGGTAGTTGGGAAAAAGGGCTGGGGATCCCCGCGGTTCCCATGTCCATGAAAATCCTTTTCCCGGGGGGGGTGGAGGGGGGTGGGCACTTGTTAGGGGGGGTGCGGCAGAAAATGTCCCCTTTTTACCCCCCCGTAACAAGCATATGGTGTAGCGTTTGGGGTCCCGGAGGGGGGCAGCTGGGTGGATGGTCCACTTGGATTGGGGAACATTATCCTACCTTTTCCCGTCCCACCCTTGTCCCCGGGAAAAAACCTCCCTCCCCCGACTTCTGCCGGGGGTGGCCCCCCCATTTTAATAGTTCATTTGTGCTGCAATTGGGGTTTGTCTGGGTGTCTGACTCTTTCCCGCTTTCTGTTGTTCAGCATGCGCTGGGGTTTTCTTTCCGGGAGCCTCTCATCCCTTCAGGATCCTTGTTTTTAATGTGCTTCTAAGGTCAAAACAAAAAGGGGAAATGCAGTTTTGGGTTGGGTTGTTTTGGTTTTCAAGGCGGGGGGTTTGCCATTAACTCTTAAATTAGTGCCCATTCATTCTGTCTCTTTTTTTTTTTTTTTTGGGGGCCGGGGTAAAGAGACCAGTCTCTGCCTTTCTTATACTTGTCCTTATATTATTTTTAAAATGTTTTCCCCTTCGTAATAAAGGGGCCTTCATCCCGGCCCGGGCCCCCCGTTCCCCCCTCAGGGTTTTCCTTTATGCTTTCCCTGATTTGAATTTCCCCTGTGGTTTTAAAAACTTTCTCCAAAGCACCTGGGTCCATTCTGCGGCATTAGGCTTATACATATCATACAGCTGCTGTAATTGTTCTTAATTTTTAAACACACCCCATGACTTTGGGATCAAACGGGGGCCTCGTCCTTCAGCTCTTGAATGTCCAGTTACGATATATCATTACAGTAGTGGGGGTTTTTTAGCTCCCGCAGGTTGCATTAATCATGTGGGGGTTCTGGGATCTCAATCAGGGGGGATTCCCCCAATAAGGGGCCTGTGGGTTTGGGGGGTTTAAAAAGGTTGAAAGGTGGTGTTTTGATTAGGGGGGTGAAGGAATAGGGGTTTTACTTCTGGGTGTTTTTGTGAAATGGAGGTTCTGGGATCGTGAAACCCCTGCCCGAACCCCCATTACTTTTGTTTCCTGGATCGGGGTGTAATGAGGGGTCCAAAAAATATTCTTAAAGAAAAACCCCAAGGGATCATCTTTTTTAAATTTTGGGGCGGGGCTGGAGGTGGCGGAGGGGGGAAGGTGGGGGGTTTTGGATGTGGATGGTGTAGGAAAAGGGGGAGGGAACAAATTGGGAATAACAGGTCTTTTTTTTTTTTTTGGGTTTTTAAATTTCTGCGCCAATAATTCTTTCCCGTACTGCCTTTAAATTACAATCTTTAATAACCAACTCCCATCTGTCATAAAATAACACAAAACCTCTATTACAACATCCTCCTTCCCCTACAAAACCCCCCGTGCATTTCCCACATAATATTTTCTAATTTTTTTTCCCTTTTCATCTCCTTTCCCTTTAATGGCCCCCGCTCTGCTTATTCCATTTTTACATCCCCCCAAATCCCAAACCTGTTTTTCTCCCATTAACTTTCTTGGTTAAAACCCTTTTTTTGGGGGTCTGCTAAAACCTCAAAAAATCCTTCCCCGCCCAAAAACTTGAACCCCAGGGCCCCGGGTTTTGGAACTTGCTGTTATTTTCCCTTTTTTCCCTTTCTTTTCCCCCAAACCCTGTCCCGATTTATCTTTCTATCCTTGTCCCCCCGGGGCCCCGTCCCAAAAGAACTATTTAATGCTGAATTCCCTCCCCCCGCCCCAACGTTCCCCTTTTAAAATTCCCAGGGGGAAATATACTAAATATTTCCTCGTTACTGTCACGGGGGCCCGGGGAAAGCAAATATTTATTTCTAGTCGTCTTTTTTTTCTCCCCCGTTTTTTTTAACCTGTTATTCTTCTATTCTATTTATCCTCTGTCCCAAAAATTTGTCCGAGGGTTTTTAGATTTTGCCCCGCACCCGGGTTCCCTCCAAAACCCCTTTTTTTAAATTTAGGATGGGATTTTTACTATCTTTCCCAACAGGGTGACCCAAAAAAAAATTTTTTCTTTTCCCTTTTTCTAATTCCGGGGCCCTTTTTTACTCTACAGCAAACCCGCCCCCCGCTTATCTTTTACGGAAACCTCCGGGTTCCCTTTCCCCCCCTGGGTGTTAGTCCCGCTCTGTGGGGAAAAACCCTTTTCAGTCACCCTGGTTTTTCCCGAAGGGGGCCGGGGGCCCCCCACGCAGGGGTGGGTCTCAGGACGGGCAGTCCCTTTTTAGGGGCTGCTTACTCTGCCCGGGGTACATGGCGGCAGTCTGCTTCAAGAAGACAGATGGTTAAGGGTCTTCCCCCTCGAGTCAACCCCGGGGTCTCCTGCCCCCGTCTGGGCGCCCGAAAACCGGCGGGGACTTTTTTATGTTTTCCCCTGACTAAGACAAAAGATATAATTAAAATTGGGAAAAAATTTTATTAATAAAACCAGGCAAGGTAAGAATGGGGAAAACCGGGCCTAGGACACCTGCCCTTCATCTACCCAGGTGTGGTTTTCCCCAAATCTTTTATAATCTAAAAGGCCCAAAAATTTTTCCTTATTTTTTGAAAAAATTTCAAGACATTACATCTTTACAATAGTTTTTTTTTTAAAGGGGTTTTAAAAATTTTAAAAGGGCATCAGTTGGGCCTTTTAAATTCTTATTCGTTACAAAAAAAAAGCTCACTTATCTTTAAAAAGACTTTTAAATTCCCCACGCACACCCAATTTTATCAATAACGATTTTTTTTTTTCCCCAAATAATTTTATATTTATATATATATAAATTTTTATTGTCTGTGTGTGTATATATATATACATACAAAAATATAACCCCAGCAATGACAAAACAATTACATTGTCAATCATTTACGTTTTATTTAAAAAGTTTCCTTTTCTTTTACTTCTCTCCCCTGCCCAAAACCCGGTATTTTTTCTATATATATATATATATATATATATATATACTATTTCAAATATATATATATATATATATAAATAATGGGAAAAAACAACCTCATATCCAAAAACAAAACAATTCATTAACAATCATCTTACGTTTTTTTAAATGTTTTGCCTTTTTCTTTTCACTTCCCCAACCCAGGTTTCCCCCTAGCCTTATATTCTAATAAAAGGGGAAAAAACCCCTCAACTCATTAATCCTCCTGATTCACTCATCCCTAATTTTCCCTTCCCGTGTGGGGAGAAGGCCAAATTTGGCAGGCTCATTCCTTTCAGCTTACTTACAAAAACTGGGCGGGGTTTTATTCGAAAAATTTTTTCCCTAAAAATGGTTTCTGGAAACTATTTTTTTCCATATACCAATGGGGGTTGAGCTTTTGAGTGGGGGCAGGGGGTTTGGGGTGACATCATCCGCCTCCCCCTAATCCCGTGAACACTGTCCGCGTCCGGAAAACAACAGAAAAAGCTCCCAAAAACGCTGGGAAAAAAAGCCCTTATATTTGAAAGGTGGGCCGAAACAAAAAGGGATGATATATACAACCATATTCATGGTGCAGCTGCAAAAAAAGCTTAAACCCCAAAGTTTAAATTAAAAACATAAACAGGCTGCCACTGGGTTTTTCATGCCCCTGGGTAATCGGGGGAAGTTTAATGGGGAAAGGGATGGGATTGCGAGAGTTTTAAACACTTTGTATCTAAGGGTTTAAAAATTCAAGGGGAAGGACTGTGCTTATCAAATTCCCAAAAGACTATGTCTTTATCCCCTCTCCTCCCATTCCTTTATTTTGCTCTTAGCTGAGCTCCTTTGCTAAAAAGCAGTCCGTTAACCCTTTTTGGCCTTTTCCCCAAATTCTCCAAAAATCCACAAGTTAAACACCGCTGTCTCTACAGTTTCTCCCCCGAAACCTCCCGGCCTTTTTTTTCAAAAGGGTTTCTTTAACAATGGTTTTATTTATTTTTAAATCTTTCCTTTTCTTAACAAGCCGCTTAAAACTTTTGATGCGGTTTCTCCCATAAAAAACGTTAAAAAAAAAGGGGATTAAAAAGAAAAACTTGAAAGATTTGATTTTTTTTTGCTAAAAGAACCAAAATTTTTTTTATATTTTTTGGTTTTTTTATGCAGCATGTTCATATTTAATTTGTATAATTTTGACAGGAAAATTATGGAGAACAAAATCTTTTTTGGGGTTTTAAAAATTAAATTTTTTTTTTTATTAAAATTACATAAGAGTAAAAAATTTGAATTTTGTTCTTTTTAAAGTTTTTTTTATTTCTAACATAATTTAAACAGGATATATTTTTTTGGAAACCTTTTTATAAATTATTTAAGGTTTTGGGGGGATTTTTCCCGGGAAAAATTTTCTGTCGACTAAATAAAAATTCCTTCTTTTGAAATTTAAAAAAGAACTTGAACGAAGCGATGGGTTTATAATATCCAGGGAGACTTTCAATTTAAAAGGGGGGGTCATCCGTTTTTAAAAAAGCAAATTTGTGCACTGTACGAAAAAAGCCTGTCCATTTAATTATTTAGGAATGGATAAATAAATCAAAATTTTTTTACAAAAAAATTTTTCATTTTTTTTCCTTCCCTGGTTCTTTTTAGCAACAGTTCTTTTCACCCCAAAAAAACTGTATATATTAAAAATATATTTTGTGTGTGTGTGTGTGTTTTATGTAGTTGGTTTTATGTTTTATATGTTTATATATGTGTGTGTATTATATATATATTATATTTTATGTTTTATTTTTGTGTGTATGTATATGTTTGTGTATATTAGAAAATTATATATATATTGGATTATGTATATATATATATATATATATATATATATTATATATTTTGTGTGTGTATATATATGTTATATATGTATGTAAAAATATATATGTTTTATAAAATTTTTTTGTGTGTATATATATACTTTTTATGTTTTATATTTTATATATATGGGGTTACTCATCACTCACAAAAAAAAAAATTCGTTATTTTTAAAACTTTCCTTTCTTTTTCAAAAACTTCTTTTCCCCCTTTAAAGGCCAAATGTTTTTTGCTATATATATATATATTTTTATATATATATATATTGTGAAAAACTTTATAAACCCAAACGAACCATGCAAGAGGCCCTGTTCCCCAAATTAATGAAATAATTTCTTTCCCGGGGGCTGAGTTGCCCCGGGCCCAAAACAGCAAAAACCCAAGGCGAGAATTTCTTCTGGTTCCTCCTCCCCAGCAAATGGGTTCTTCCTTTGGGCCTTCGTGGGGGCCCTTTTAAACCCCCGGGTAAGGGCCGGGGAGCTGGAAGACTCTGCCGGGGGAAAGCCCAGTTGGGCCTATTCTCCACCCCCAGGCCCCTCATGGGTTGGGCCCCTTTCCTTGGACCATAGGGGATTTAGAGTCCACCGCAGAACTGCCTCCAAGGTCACCCATTCCATGATTCTTCCCCTGGGGCATTTGTCCAGAATGGACGGCCCGCTAACCATTTTACCATAAACTTAAAAATTTTAATATTAATTATAATTATAATATAAAAGCACCCTCACTCCTTTTAACTCACCCTCCCAGCCACACCCCATTCTTAGGTAGCAAATTTGGAGGCCCTTTTAATTCCCTTTCAAAATTTGGGGAGTTTGAAATTTAAATTTTTAAATTGGGTTTTTCTCAAACTAAGAATTAGGCTGGATGCAGGGGAGGTTTTTTTGAACATCTCCCCAATAATCCGGGTCCGGGGCCACCTTAAAAGAAGACCTAAAACCAAAAAAATGCTTTTTTAAGGCAAAAATAAAGTCGGGTGAAATACTATTTAGGGTTGCCAGGAAAACAAGGTTAACTAACCTTGATAAGTCAAAAGGCTCACGGTTTACTACCCAGGAATCCATACTTTAGAGGGGTGGGAAAAAAGTTTTTTTTAAAATTAATTGTGGGAATTCAAAATTCGGAGCTGGGGGGGTTAACCGTTCTGGGCCCCGGCATCTCCCCCCAATCTTGGTGGGCCTTCCGGCTTCTTCTACCGACAAAAACTTTCCACTTCTTTGAAAATCCAAAATAATACATGGGGCCCGACTTCTCACACTGAATTTCAGGACTGACAAAAGCCCCTTTTTTGTTTTTTTAAAATTTCCTTTCTACCACCAGGAGAAGGTGGCTGGAAATGAATTAAAATTTTCCTTTCCAAAAGGGAGCCCAAAATTTTTTGATCAGGATTTTAACCCCAGCGTGAAAGCGTCCTGACCATTAAAAAGGGGCCAGTTTCACCCTTTCCGGGGGCGGGCCCCCTTTTAAGGGGCTTTAAAAATTTTCATTCCCCGCTTTGCCCAGACAACAACCCCGGACCCTCACACACCCGGCAAATAATAATTTCACGGCTCGATTATCAGGCCCCGGAGAAGCAACCGGATTGGCTCAAGTGCCATCCCTTAGCTGGCAAGCTCCAAATTCAAGCCCACTTGCCCAAGGGGAGTCAGCGACACTTAAACCCCCTAAAAAAATGGCTTCCCTTTTTTACCCTTTCCCTTTACCCCAAACCAACCTTCCCTTAGGAAAGGGAAAAACAATAATCTTAACAGAGGCAAATCCCAAAATTTAATTTCTTTAATGTAATTTAATTCTTTTAAAAGAATGTTTTTTTAACTTGCATATTTGATTTTTCCCTTAACCCCCTATAATTGGATAGACAACCAAAAGAAAATGGTTTTAAAAACCCCAAACATAAACAACCCCATAATATTTAAATTTAATCAAATAAAAATGGTAGGTTTTTTATTAAATTTTTTTTTGGGGGATGTATAAAAGAAAAGTTAAAAACCATTTAGATTTTTTTGGGTGATTAAAAAAGAACAGCAACAATTTTAAAAAAAAACTCAGAGGTTCCATTTTCATGCATTAAACCCCTGGAAATTAAAAACAAATTTTAAACAATTTTTATTTTTAATGTTTCCTTTTTTTTCATTAACTTCAGTCGCTTAAGGGTTTTCTTTTAAAAATTTTAAATTTCCCTTTTGGGGCAACATAACACAATATATACTTATTTTTTAAAAGTTTTTTTCCTTTTACATTTCCGCCCTTTTTGCTGGGTTTTTAATTATATATTTTTAATGAGTAAAATATAAGTAAAATTCAACTTTGGTTTTTAAAATTTCTCCCTTTTAGGTTATTCTTTTAAACCCAATCTCCTTTTTCCTAATAAACAACTTGCATGGACAAAATTAAATTTATTTAACCCCTTATTTAAAATTTCTTTATCCCCTTTACACTCCTTCTGGCCTGAACCCTTTGTTTCAGGTACTCTATTTTAGTCTTTGAAATTTGAAAAGGGTTTCTTTTTTAGAAAAATTTTTTAATTTTTATTTTTTACATTTTCCAGGGGGGAAAAACCGCAACCTTAGGTTGTGAGAATAAAATCGCCCGAAAGGGGGCCCCCGGACAAAGAACCGGGGAAAAAAAAGGGCGTGCGGGGCCCCCATAGGCATTTAACTCTGGAACTG
>NW_024384930.1:0-25000 GCF_016835505.1 Polypterus senegalus
ATATATATATATAGATATACATACATGCATACACACACTAATAAAAGGCAAAGCCCTGACTCACTCATCACTAATTCTCCAAGTTCCTGTGCAGTTAGAAGGCTGAAATTTGGCAGGCTCATACCTTACAGCTTACTTACAAAAGTTGGGCAGGTTTCATTTCGAAATTCTACGTGTAACGCTCATAACTGAAACCTATTTTTATCCATATACTGTAATAGACTGCAGTTCGATGGCCGTGGGAGGAGTTGCGTCTCGCATCATCACGCCTCCCATGTAATCACGTGAACTGACTGTGAACGCAGTACGTAGAAAACAAGGAAGAGCACCAAAGAGCGCTGAAGAAAAAATGCATTACACAATTGAGAAGGCAGCAAAAGAATATGAAGCGAGTGACGCATACAAGCATATTCATGAGTGTAGCTACTTCGGAAACAAAGCACGGTGTAAACCTAAAGTTTAAATTAAGTTCATAGACAGGCTGCCGCTAGCATTTGTCATGCCCTCGACTAATACGATATTTGCGAGATACAAGTTTAATGAGAGGACGCAGGGTATAAACGAGAGTTTTGATCACTTTGTAACTAAGTTAAAATTGCTGGTGAAGGACTGTGCTTATGCAAATTCCGAGAGACTGTGTTTGTGGAGGGATTGACAGTTAAGGCGGGTGGGGGAGTCACGTCATCATCTCCCCTCCCATTCACCTCATTTCATTCACTTCATTTCGCTCCGAGCTGAGCTCCACAGCTAACGCGGTCTTGCGGAAGCAACTTCGTCATGCTGCCACCAAGTACTCACAGAAAAATCCACAAGTTAATACACACGCTGTCTCTAGAGTTTCTCCACACTCTGAATGTATTCCTCGCATCCCCGTTATCCCCTCTGATCTCCCATTTCAATTCAAATGCCTCAAATTTCCAGTAAGGCTCTTGCTTCGTGATGACAAGTAATAAATCTCAGGGACAGACCCTACAAAAGGTTGCCATTGATTTGAGGCAAGCTTGATTTTCTCCTGGACAACTATACATTGCATTCTCAAGAGTAAGCTCGCACAGCTTGGTCATATTACAACCGGAGTGCTGAACTGACAACGTGGTATACAAAGAGATCCTTAACAGATAGTTATTGGTATATTTTCCCTCAGTTTAAAAAAAAACACCACAATGTTCTTTTGTACAAATATTATTGCCATGTTTGTGACAATTCCATGGAGCTTGATTTGTTGAAACTTGTACAAAAAAAGGTCAGTAATAAGGACACCATTTATTATTCACACTCAAACACGTAAGGATAGGATGATATGATATAATTTGCTTCAGACAGATTTTACTTTTCTTCTTCTTCCTTTTTTTTTTTTTTTTATTTTTATAAATAGTTGCCCTTGTTGGAACAGCTCCTGCATTACACTCTTAAAAAATGATCACATTTTAACACAACTTAAATAGTAAAATAAGCAGACATTACTTCATAAAACTTTTTTGTTCTCATTATTGTAAAATCCTGTTTGTCCAGCTAATGGCATCTTGTCATTTTAGGTCTCCTGCACTTACTTTGCTTCAACTGTCAGCCAGTAAGTTCACAGAGCGTCCAACCTCACTGGCCTCTGGAATTACCAGCTTCTTGAAGAGTGAAGTAATGCCCACTCCGTGTGCTACAGATAACAATCTAATTCCCTCTGCCTCTAGCCCAAAGAAAGCAAATTCTGTAAAAAAACCTTTGACAGGCATAGAATTATTTTTCAAGAGAGCATCAGAAAAGCAGGAAGATGAAACATTAGGATGCCCACTGTATCCTAATAATACAAAATTGTGTTCATCAGAAGGCTCAGAAAGTTCATTTTTAAAACATTCCCAAGTAAAACAAGACACTGGGGATTTCTTGTTTTTTAATAACAGAAGAACAAATTCATCAAGTATGGTCATGGAAAATGCTACAGGTACTCTAGAGCTGACCAGTCAGAAGACATATCGTTGTGGTTCAGAATCTAAACAGGAGGAGGATTCGGGTTCTTCTGATAAACAAATTCTGAACGGCTCTAAAAGCACAATTGCCTCCAAAGATGTTGCAGTTTCTTGTGAGAATAAGGACAAAGAGGCAGCTGTGCCCAACAGTATTGCAGTAGAAGACTTGGTAGAGTGTGAGAAATGTGGTAAGGATATACTGGTTTGGGAAATGCCTGAACATGCAGATTATCACTTTGCTGTTGAGCTCCAGAGCTCATTTTCTCCCCCTAGTGCACGTCCTCACAGTGAACAGCCCCAGGCTACCAATGTCCCTTCCCGAGGAAAAAGTAAAAACAAGGGTTCACCTGGGCCCAGTCCTAAGAGAAGCAAGCCACATATCGGCAACCAAACACTGGACTTCTTTTTCAAAAAAAAATCTGTGACCAGCGGCCTGCAAGACGGGACCGAGTAGCAGTTTGTGTACTGCCGAAGTACAAATCAAGTTTCTGAATTTTAAAGCCATTTATAACCTCTCTTTACAGTACATAAAAAGCTCTCAAATTAAAAGAGCAAGCTTATGTTCACATTTAAGATTTGTGATCATGTTAATCTCAGTGTGTGTGTTTGGAGTATGCAGTTGTTTTACAATAATGTACAGTACTGGAATGCTACTTTTAAGTATTTGGAGAAGCAAATCTGCCATAAATGCAAGTCGATGGTTTGCCTGTAGATGGAGGTGTTGGACAAGTTGAAGGTCCTGAGAGGTGAGGTGGTTATTTCTTCAGGCTGTGATGTTTGAGAATTGATAGTTTACAGTATTCTAAATTGTCCATAGTGTGTGTGTGTGTGTGTGTGTGCACGTGCCCTGTGGTGGGCTGGAGCCCTGACTGGGGTTTGTTTCCTGCCTTGCACCCTGTGTTGGCTGGGATTGGCTCCAGAAGACCCCCGTGACCCTGTAGAAAGGATATAGCGGGTTGGATGAAGGATGGATGGTTTGCAGCAGTTATTTTTTTATTTTTTAAAGCTTTACACGTACTTTTGACAGAAATTTTCTCAATCTGAAATACTTTGACAGCAAGGTGTTTTAATATCTGAACAGCTAATAAAGTCTTGAATGTTTTGTTCTGTAATATAAATATTTTACATCAGGAAGTACAGTATATTGTAGTTGCATAATATACAGTATAAAATAATTAAGCTGAATAAGATCATTTCCCACATTATTACAGTGTATGAGAAGCCTAAGGAGTATTTCTTTTTATGTTGTTTAATAATACAAAACATTTTTATTTTTTTGCATGGCGTGAGTGATGAAAATGGAACAGGTGGACTGATGACTGAAAATTTGTATGTATATATAATTAAAGTTTAAATGAACTGAAATTCATGTTTTGTGGTTTTACTTCAAAACTCTATTTATTTAAGAATTCTGTATTTCTTTCCCGCTTTTGTCATAATTCTTGTAATATATTTCATTTGCACCTTTGATGTTTACTTGTAGTAAATTCGTAAATTGATTTTCATATACCTGCCCTTTTTCTGTGATGTATCATTTTTCACAGTTCATTTGTCTTCATCTTTTATAGATTTATTTACCACCGTGTTTATCAACCAGTGTGCTGCGGCACAGCGGTGTGCCATGAAAATGATAGTGTAGTGCATCCGGGTCTGAGCCTGAGAGGGGAACACCACCTTGGGTGGTTCACACCGGTCTGAGCAGCTTGTGATCGCCGTATTACAGACACATCACTTCGAGCACTTCAGTTGCGTCTCCGGGCTGCTAGAGTCCATGTCGCCAGTGGATAGTGGGCATATGAGTTGCCACTGAGGCGGAGTGGGGTTGGGCAAAGGGACAAAGCAGCTGGGAGCCGCCAGTAAAGGGGTCACGAAGATCCGTGGCTGTGAACGCTGCTCTGCTAGTCCCACCCCTTCGGACAGTTAAGCGCAGGTATGAGGTATCACGTGTCAGTGGTTGGTAAGAGAGGGTGTGCCGTGGGATGGTTAGGGTTACAAAAAGTGTGCCGCCAAAGAAAGGACGTTGGGACACCCGAGTTACCAGATTTTAACTGATATGATCATCTTTAAAATGTGGTTGTAAAACATCATCTTATATATAAAAGTCTACGCGTGGAAGTGCGAGGTGGAGTCGGGCTAAGGGCTCCACGTCCGAGGAAACAAAAAAAAAAAACTCGCTTCGCCGCTAATAACACAAGCGAAGCCAGCACGTCAGCAAAACGACACCTCCGAAGAAAGACAAAGTCGCTTAGCCGCTAACACTGGCGAAACAGTAGGCTGGCTATCCCTTTTACTTTTGCACAAGCGATGTGAGCACGTCGGCAAAAGAATCCTCCTAGGAGAGAGATGGCCTTTCAATTAATTACCTGACTTCTCTACAGTTCAGTTTTTTTGGTGACAATTTCAATAGTTTCTAGGACCCTGGGCTTACACAGCATGGGCTTACACAGCTAGTTGCTTATAAATATATATTTTATTGTCTTTGTTTATTGCAGTGGAAACAGCAAAGAGAATACAAATGGTTCTCCATACTGATATCATGTATTAGGTTGTCCAAGCACCATACAGTATGTCCAGAAAGTCCAATGTGGTTTGTTTGCTCTTTTATTTTTTCAGGTGATCCACATATTTCAATTGTGCGTACTTGAAGCTGGAATGAAGTGTTAGTGTAGTGTGGTTGGGAGCTTTAAGGACGGCTCTTTCAGACTCCTAATTATCTTGACTTGTCGAATGGGTTGTCTGTTCTTGAAGTGTCATTTAAACTTGTTTTCTTGTCATCAGAGGGATGTTGCTAGTTACACGTGTTCTGCTTTGCCACACAGAAGTGCTTTCAGGCAACACATTCACAAAGAGACTCATTTAAATGTTAGCTGCTCCACACCAGTGGGGTCCCAGGCTCAGCCCTGCTGGTTTTCACCATTGGCAGGTCATTTGTGTTTAAATAGCTGACATCTTTTTCTTTTCTTATTTTGCATTCAGAAAAGTACAAATTGAGTCTAAGAACTAGTGTAAAGTTTACGTTGATAAAAAAAAATGCCAAAGCTTTAAATGTTTTTTTTCTTTTTTCCCCTTCCTGCGGGGTTTGCCCTCAATAGTATCTGAATACTGACAGTTAAGGACAAGTGAGCCGACAGAAGTGCAAACACGGAATGCTTAAGGATGGCGTATTTATAAGCATTGGTTTTAAATAAACCGAAGACGAAGGAGCAACGTATTACAAAGTAAGAGAAAAAAGAGAGAATTTGTGCGATTCTTGGATGTCTTTTGTTCAGGTGTGCTTGCTGCTGTTACTGATTCACAGTCCAGAGTAAAGTCGCTTTTTCATCTTGACATCTACTTTACATTTGTGAGAATGTACAAAAGCAGTGTTCTTGCCCCCCTGCACTGATTGACTTGCAAAATGTTTACCTGTTTCTTTGGTGAAATGACACCCATCATCTAACCGGCTATACCCTAACTACAGGGTCACGAGGGTCTGCTGGAGCCAACACAACGCAAGGCAGGAAACAAACCCCGGGCAGGGCGCCAGCCCACCACAGGACACCCCCCACTAGCACACACTAAGGACAATTTAGGATCGCCAATTCATGTCTTTGGACTGTGGGAGTAAACCCACGCAGACATGGGGAGAACATGCAAACTCCACGCAGGGAAGTCTTTTAACTGCGAGGCAGCAGCGCTACCCACTGCGCCACCGTGCCGCCCCCTCTTTGCCGACGTGCTCCCATCACTTGTGCATTAGCGGCTAAGCGACTGTCTTTCTTCGGAGGTTTCCTTCTGCCGACGTGCTGCTCGCTTGTGTATTCGCCGCTAAGTGAGTGAGTCTTTCTTCGGAGGTTGCATTTTGCTGACGTGCTGGCCTCGCTTTTCATATCCTTGGTAGTGGAGCCCTTAGCCCGACTCCACTTCTCACGACCGGGCCGGACAGACGCACACACTTCCACGTGTAGACGTTCATATACAAGTTTTAGAGGTTACCCCTTGCCTGATAAAGGGCCTAAGCTGCCTCGAAAACTTTCATTTGTAATCTATTTAGTTAGCTGATAAAAGGTGTCATTTCACCCTTCTTTCTGCTGTATCAATCTATGGCTAACAGGGTATATAAGCTTTAGAGTGAAATTCGTAAATTGATTTGGTGAAATGACATCCATCCATCATTCAACCCGCTATATCCTAACTACAGGGTCACGGGGGGTCTGCTGAAGCCAATCCCACCGCAAGGCGCGAACACACACAGCACCAATGCACCTAACCTGCATGTCTTTGAAACCCCCGCAGACACGGGGAGAACCCGGGAAGCGAACCCGAGTCTCCTGTGAGGCAGCAGCGCTACCCACTGTGCCACCGTGCCACGTGGTGAAATGCCAGGTGTTTCAAAATTATGACTTCAGAATATGTTTTTCTCTTTAAAGCGTAGTTCATATCTCGGATAGTGCGTGCTAAAAAAAAAAAAAGCAGTACAGAAAAGTAAGGATCAAATGACTTGAGGGAAGATCCCGTTTATGAGGCAATGAGGGCCGTCTGATGAAACTGAGGCCAGTCAACTGTAATTGCAGGAGGGTTGTGCCCAGCTAGACGCGCAAACTTACACGGCATTTCGTCAGTTTGGACTTCAGCATTCTTTAAACGTGTCTTATTGTGACGGGTGTTTTGCTGCAGATATACACGCCCAGAATATATTTGGATTGTGTTTTTGTGGCTTTAAAAACTTAAAGGTACATCTTAATACTTTTGCCCTAACCTTAAAATAAACCCAGCCAGAGCTACTGGTATGCTGTGATCTTGTTTTCTATAGGGTGGTCCAGATCTAATTATGCAATGTTCATTACGCTATAACTTAAATTTATTACAAAGAGAATTCACAAAAAATTCTTTTTATTGCCGATAGATGGCAGCACCTGCCCTGCATTCCAAAATGGTGGGGAGACGGTTGATGTCTAACAGCGGGTACGATGTGTTCGCCTTTTCATAATTGCATAATTAGATCTGGACCACCCTGTATGTACGGTTAGCTGTGTAAGGCTGTGCTGTAAAAAGCCCAGGGTCCTAGAAACTATTGAAATCATCAGAAAAAATACTGAAGTGTAGAGATGTCAGGTAATTGAAAGGAAGTACTCTGGGCATCTCTCTCCTATAGGAGGTTTCGTGTTGCCGACATGCTTGCCTCGCTTGTGCATCAGCGGCAGGACCAAAAGTTAAAGGGTACCGTTTTTTCGATGTGTTTGTCTCGCTTCTGTAAACGCGAGTCTCTCTTGGGATGTTTCATTTTGTGGATGTGCTCGCCTTGCTTCTGTATGTGCGGCTAAGTGAGTTTTCTATTTCCTCGGAAGTGGAGCCCTTAGCCCGACTCGACCTCTCACATCCGTGCCGGATAGACAGACAGACCCAGAGACAGACAGACAGACAAACAGACAGACGTTTATATATAAGAAGAGAAGGCAAAAAACAAAAAAAAACAGCAAATGATGTAAAGTTGGTTTTAGAAATATGAAGTCCTGCATTGGGAATGCCTGGGAATTCCCAAGGAAAAAGCTGGAATCTGTATCTGGGCACAGGGACATCGGGGCTAAGCTGCTGCCACCGCGACCCCTCACCAGGAAAAGCAGGTGGGAAAATGAGATGAGCCTTGGGCAGCACACCACTGAGCAGCAATGATCTGAAATACGTGAGTATCAGCAGGCACCATGACACACACAACAAAACACTGACGCAAGTAAAACAAGCTTAAACGTTATTGGGTTTAAGATGATGAGCGACATGGAGCCAGCGCAAGGTGAACTTCAGCTGGAGGGCAGGCTCAGTAACTCATTCATTATGTCACAGTTCATTAAGAACTGGAGACTAAACATAGCCATCTTGTGTTTAGGGAGAAAGAAAAGCAAATTGTATGGCAGCCAGGAGAAAGGCTGCAGTAAGTTTAACAAGAAGTTCTTTTTTTTTAATACTGTATTCATTTTTGTTTTTGTCATTCATTTTTTTACAGTATGATATTCTTTTCCATTTAATGGTTTCAGCCCACTCTTTATACTGTATATAATACGGCTGTCCATTTGCCTGTCCAGGATTTTAAATTGCAAACAGTTTGACCTGAAATTTGGTACACATATACTATGTGACGTCTGCTATACGCTTTCGGGGTGATGATTGACCTCCTAAGGTTATTCCTCCGTTTATTTTATTGTATTGTAGAATCGACGCTCAGCAGCGGCCAGCAGGACCCCGTTCTCATCCCCACCACCTTGGCCTTCACTTCCCCTACCCTCTTCATATCCATCCATCATCCAACCCACTATATCCTAACTTGACTTGCAAAATGTTTACCTGTTTCTTTGGTGAAATGACATCCATCATCTAACCGGCTATACCCTAACTACAGGGTCACGGAGGTTTGCTGTAGCCAACACAGGGCGCAAGGCAGGAAACAAACCCCGGGCAGGGCGCCAGCCCACCGCAGGACACACAGCCCAAGCACACACTAAGGATAATTTAGGATCGCCAATTCATGTCTTTGGACTGTGGGAGGAAACCCACGCAGACATGGGGAGAAACATGCAAACTCTATCTGCGAGGCAGCAGCGCTACCCACTGCGCCACCGTGCCGCCCCCTCTTTGCCGACGTGCTCCCATCGCTTGTGCATTAGCGGCTAAGCGACTGTCTTTCTTCGGAGGTTTCCTTCTGCCGACGTGCTCCTCGTTTGTGTATTCGCCGCTAAGTGAGTGAGTCTTTCTTCGGAGGTTGCATTTTGCTGACGTGCTGGCCTCGCTTTGCGTATCCTTGGCGGTGGAGCCCTTAGCCCGACTCCACTTCTCACGTCCGGGCCGGACAGACGCACACACTTGCACGTGTAGACGTTCATATACAAGTTTTAGAGGTTACACCTTGCCTGATAAAGGGCCTAAGCTGCCTCGAAAACTTTCATTTGTAATCTATTTAGTTAGCCGATGAAAGGTGTCATTTCACCCTACTTTCTGCTGTATCCATCAATGGCTAACACGCTACAACACTGTACTGCTATGTAAGCTTTAGAGTGAGATTCGTAAATCGATGTGCCGTTTATACTCGGTGTTTACAATGTGAGCACAGACATGCCCACCGTCACTAATTCATTTGAAGGTCTGGATTAAGCTGGCATCCTGGGTTTCGAGTCCATTTCCTTACCCACAGCACCCGCATACCCACCACACATGAAAGGCTTCATCAGATCGAGCTTTATAGACGCAGTCGGACTGTCTCAGCCTTGTTACTCATGAAGTTCCTACGTTGCATCAGCCTGCTCTTTTATTCGACTGAAACTGTAAAACACTTGCCGAGAGATCTGAATGTCAAACAATGGGGTCGGTCGCACTTTCAGGCGTGCTGTGTGGTTTGTCGTTGGTCTGCTTTAGAGCCATGGAGGGGCTGCTGGAGGCGGCGGCGGGGGCCACACGTGTGTTGGTCAGGATTGGATTCCAAGGAAGGCAGTGCTGCTGCTTTTTTTCTTACTTGACTCCAGATCACTTAATACAGCGTTCATTTATCAGGTTTATTTAACTCGGGAGACACAAATGTTAAATGACAATCAAGTTTTACTCAGGAAAATTGAGACACACAGAAGAAGATGAATAGAAATTTATTTATGTACATTATATATACACAACTCACATTTGTACATAAAACTGGTGTTCATTTTGAAAGGCAACAACAAATAACGTGACCTCTGATCACGCTAGAATAAGGGTGGAAGGATTTATACTTCAAACAAGAAAATGCCAGTTTGGCCTCCCACGTGTCCCTCTGACTTTTACGGCAGTCTAACGGTATCTTTCATGTACGGTATTAGAAAATGGCGGACCGTTTAAAACAGCAATGTGGCGACTTAGCAAATGTGTTCTGCTAACCGTGGCCACTGTGGATTTGCCTCCAGTTCCGACTACTCAGTTGAAGCGTTTGATCCTTTTCTCATCCACACAGTGGAAACAACTGCTGAGGTGAGCGAAGAAAACTGGCATCAAGTGACGTTTGTTTTTATGGTTAGCGACTTTTACACAAAAGGGTGGGACTGTAGGAAACGGAGCGGCCATTGAGTGGCAGAACAATGATTGTTGGGTTTAACACCCTTGAAGCTGGACTAGATGAGAGACGGACATGCAGGCAAGATTTCACACTTTATGCAAAAAAATGAACAAATGAAAAATGAACATCCAGATTCTAACAAAAACCCCAACCAGTTTTAAACCCAAAACGGTTTAACTTTTTACATGCAAGTGACGTTTGTAGAAGAATAGCACCATTTAAGACAATACACTCCTGCTGCCACGGTGGCTAACTGGAGATGACTTTGTGACTCGCTACGATTTAAGCCAGTGCCGAACTCTCAAAGTGTTTTGCTGTCTTGCAAGAATGAACTAAAATTAGAGGGACAGATCCACAAAAATGGCCTATTTGGTGCTTTTTTAAAAAATAAATAAACGAGAACAAGTCCAGTTCTTCAAGGTCCGTCTAACTGGCTTTAACTAAGGTGGCCCTCTCAGGAAACTCCGCTTGGCTTTTGTACCTCTCGTCTCTTTACGGTTGTAGTTTATTTGCCACTTGCTTATTCTCCTTCAACTGAACTGCTGAGAAACATCTTTCTAAAATGCATTTTATAAAACAAATCTACTCAAAAGTGTTGCAATTTAAATGAACTGAATTAAATATGCAAGATTAAAAACATATGTAAATACACTGTGTGTACCTGAAAGTCGGTATGCTTTACTCTTTTTTCAAGATGTCACCGATTACAAGATTGAAATAAATGAGCAGCGATGTCAAGACGAGCTCCAAATGACAGCCACAGGTCAAGTGGTACCCAGAGGAGTGGAACGGCTCCTTGTGTCAGTACCGGACTGCTCCATTACGAAGTACGGCGTTAGAATTTGACTTCTCAAAACGTTTCAGATAACAGAAGAACGCATGGGAGTGACGATGCCGGCCTCGATTTAATAAAGGGTAACGGGGATGGAGGGGCTGCAAAGCAAGAACCACCAGATGGGCCAAGTCTGGAGGACGCGAGGCTCTCTGACTTCGGTCGTTTTGTTTGTTCAACATTAAAACTTAGAAATAAAAGAAAACCTCCTTAAAAAAGCGACCTTATTTAAAAACAGGAATATAAAAATAAGGGGGAGCACATTACGAAGGTAAACGTGTTTTTCCAACTTTTTGTGTGCATCGTTAATTTTTTTCCTTTCCTTTAAATCGAGCAGCAAATATGAAGACAGACACCACAGCAGGACACCGTAAACTGGCACCAAGGCACGAAAGCAAACAATTAGGGACATGCGCTGTGACAGCGGGACCCCCATTGTCCTCCTTGATGCCGAATCCAGACTTAAGGCGGTTGTTTCATAGTGATAAGCCCTTCACTCTTCTAAAGAATGATTCTGATTTATCAACACTGGGTGCAGGTTTGTAACGTGTCCGATCCCTTTAGTAACTCCTTCCCGGAACAGTAACTTGGCTCCAACTTTCAAATACTCGGGGTGTTTAATGAACTTGAACCGCACCACAGCTTTCTCACCTGTTCGCAATTCATCCTGTAAGCAAGGAGAGAGAATGTCACAAAGTTAATTTGATCAATGGGGGGGTCAGGGGGCATTCTGTTCAACTGCCAGGCCAATCCAGCGAGGGTCCAGGCACTGACAAAGGTATCGGCGTGCTGCCCACCCGATATAGTGAGGGGGGTTTGTAATTAGTCATGCAAGTGAAAAACTGTCAAATTACACCGGAAAACAACGCCATAAAAAAACAAAATGTTGAAGATTATAATACACATCTTTTAGCTGAATACACATCTTATTTCCGATCAACTGCAACAGTTAAGAATTACAAGAAGCATGAAATTAACTTTTAGCGATTCTCTTAATGATGCTTCTTGTCAGCCAGCATTGATGAACTCCACTTGGCCCGATTGCCCCATCCCATGGCTACACCAAGATTAGTAGAGAAGAAGGCGGCCAAGTGTGAATGCAGAATTGATCCTTTAGCGCCATGCTGCTTGCTCTTTGTACCCTGGACACAGTTTGGTGCTCGATAGAAAATTCAACAGAATTCTATCTAAAAAAAAAAAAAAATAGGCTCTTGCATTTTATAGTCATATGGAAAAGTTTGGGATCCCCTTTTAATTCTTTGGATTTTTGTTTCTCATTGACTGAGATTTCAAAGTAGCAACTTCCTTTTAATATGACATGGCTTATGGAAACAGTAATATTTCAGCAACAGTGACATTAAGTTTATTGGATTAACAGAAAATATGCAATATGCATAACAAAATTAGACAGGTGCATAAATTTGGGCACCCCAACAGAGATATGACATCAATACTTAGTTGAGCCTCCTTTTGCTAATCTAACAGTCTCTAGACACCTCTAGCCTTTGATGAGTGTCTGGCTTCTGGATGGAGGTATTTTTGACCATTCTTCCATACAAAATCTCTCCGGTTCAGTTACATATGATGGCTGCCAAGCATGGACAGCCTGCTTCAAATCATCCCATAGATTTTCGATGATATTCAAGTCAGGGGACTGTGGCGGCCATTCCAGTACATTGTACTTCTCCCTCTGTATGAATGCCCTTGTAGATTTTGAACTGTGTTTTGGGACATTGTCTTGTTGGAATATCCAACCCCTGTGTAACTTCAACTTTGTGACTGATGCTTGAACACTATCCTGAAGAATTTGTTGATATTGGGTTGAATTCATCCAACCCTCGACTTTAACAAGGCCCCAGTCCCTGAACTAGCCACACAGCCCCACAGCATGATGGAACCTCCACCAAATTTAACAGTAGGTAGCAGGTGCTTTTCTTGGAATGCGGTGATCTTCTTCCGCCATGCAAAGCACTTTTTGTTATGACCAACTAACTCCATTTGTGTCTCATCAGTCCAAAGCACTGGCTTGTCTAAATGAGCATTTGCATACAAGCGACTCTGTTTGTGGTGTGAGTGCAGAAAGGGCTCCTTTCTCATCACCCTACCATACCGATGTTCTTTGTGCAAATTGTGCTGAATTGTAAACGATGTACAGATACACCATCTGCAGCAAGATGTTCTTGCAGGTCTTTGGAGGTGATCTGTGGGTTGTCTGTAACCATTCTCACAATCCTGCGCATGCACCGCTCCTGTATTTTTCTTGGCCTGCCAGACCTGAGCTTTAACAGCAACTGTGCCTGTGGCCTTCCATTTCCTGATTCCATTCCTTACAGTTGAAACTGACAGTTGAAACCTCTGAGATAGCTTTTTGTAGAACTTCCCCTAAACCATGAGACTGAACAATCTTTGTTTTCAGATCTTTTGAGAGTTGCTTTGAGGATCCCATGCTGTCTGTCACTCTTCAGAGGAGAGTCAAAGGGAAGCACAACTTGCAATTGACCACCTTAAATACCTTTTCTCATGATTGGACACCCCTGTCTATGACTTTCAAGGCTTAACAAGCTAATCCAACCAATTTGGTGTTGAAAGTAATCAGTATTGAGCAGTTACATGCATTCAAATCAGCAAAATTACAAGGGGACCCACATTTTTGCACATCCAGTTTTTCACATTTGATTAAATTTCATACAACTAAATACTGCTTCACTAAAAGTCTCTGTTTGGTAAACCCCCCACTACTCAGATGTTCCTAGGAAATGAAAGACATGCCACTGTTATCTTTTTTGTTGAAAGTAAATTATTATGCAAGCGGAGAGGGGTTCCCAAACTTTTTCATATGACTGTAAATGAGCTAATGGGGTCCCAATGTGGACACACACACACACACAAAAAAAAATTACCAAATATGTACACTATGAAGTAAGTATGCATGTACTCCCAAGATGCCGATTCTTCTACTTTCGGCTGCTCCCATTAGGAATCGCCATAGCAGATCATCTTCTTCCATATTTTTCTGTCCTCGTCATCTTGCTCTGTTACACCCATCACCTGCATGTCTTCACTCTCCACATCCATAAACCTTCTCTTAGGCCTTCCTCACTTCCTCTTACCTGGCAGCTCTGTCCTTAGCATCCTTCTCCCAATATACCCAGCATCTCTCTTCTGCACATGTCCAAACCAAACTCCCAAGATGTGGTTTAAAAATTGGAATTATTCTAAGTTTTAAAGCTTTTTTGCATATTGGGATCCTGATACCATTTTGCTTCATTATAAAACAGAAGAGCAGACTAGTTTATTAAAATGAATACAATATTCTTCAGTTTAGAAAGCAGTCTCTTGTGACAAATTAATATACACCATGGTTGTAAAGAAATAACTTTGCCTTATCTTTTAAGTTATACCTGTGATTATCAAAGCATACTTCCCTGATCCTTATTTATTTATTTATTTATTTTTTTGGTTAAATGGTGAAGCTAAATAAGTCTTAATCCAATCTGTGTTTACTCACCTTCCCATGCAAGTATTCGACGATTGCGGTTTGCCGTACATTCCCAACATGGACAGTGACCTGGAAACCTTTCCGGAAAGTTTTGGCATGGAACAGAAGTACAATCTCTGCTTCAAACATCCAGCATATGGTTGGTTTCATCTCTGGGCTCACCATCACCATTCCCTGTTATTTATAAATGCAGGAAAACATGTTAATTTAGAATCCACTGACTTTCTGATCCTGCTTCATTCAGTGCAGTACCACATGAATTGCTGGCCTGGAGCTGATAAGTATGCTCAGAGGTGCACTGTTGTTTCGTTTCCCTGTGACCCTGTATGCTTATCAGCAAGAAAATTTACATGTACCATAAATATACAAATTTTATGGCATTGATAACAAGCAGCATCTTTCATGTAACTGACAAGAACTTTTTCAGTCCCAACACTGATGAAACCCTTCTGCTTTAAAAAGCAAATCAACAACAGTAATCACCAAACAATTCAAACAATTTCCATTAATTCCAATAAAAACAAGAATCATGGCTTCAAATATTGCTCAGATAGTGGTGGGTGGGTTAATGTTTGGTCCTTTATATTGCTAATGGCAGTTATGATTCCTAGTATTTTAATTGATGTATTGCTCACCTGATGAAATCAAACCACCAAAATGAGAACACTGTGGTGGGGTGAAATGGACTGAAGAGCAGTACAGTTACTCAGATGCATCTATCTATCTATCTAAGTTGGTAGACCATCACTTGACCCAAATCTTACCAATGTCTTTTTTTATTATTAAACAAAAGGTGATGTGCATGGGAATAAAAAAAAACAAACAAAAAAAAAAAACACAACAGTTTAGTGTTAACCTTCAAAGTAAAGTGAGCTTATTGGCATTTCTTCTAGTAAATGAGGTCTTACAGAGATAGACTCGTATTCAATCCCACTTAAATCTAACTTGGGACTGCAGGAGCCTGAAGACAATTCTGGTAATGCTGGTCATTATGTTCACTTTTATTACAACCACTTCAGAAACCCCACACCACCCACATTTTCATCTAAGGTTACTATGGACTAAAGCCTACCATGTTGGTGTTGGCCAAAAGGCATAAGCCTACCCATAAAGGAGATAACTCTCCATTTTAATCACCACACATTGACATTTTCTTATCACCCACTGGCCCAATTCTTTTTATCTTGCATGCAAGAGGAAACCTAAAAAGGAAAGAAAATGAAAATGGGGAATTTCACCATCCATCCATCCTCTTCTGCTTATCCAAGGTCAGGTCACGGGGGCAGCAGCTTGAGTAGAGATACCTAGACTTCTCTCTCCCCGGCCACTTCTTCTAGCTCTTCTGGGAGAATCCCAAGGTGTTCCCAGGCCAGCGGGGAGACATAGTCCCTCCAGCGTGTCCTGGGTCTTCCTCAGGGCTTCCTCCCGGTTGGAAGTGCCCGGAACACTTCACCAGGGAGGCGTCCAGGAGGCATCCTGATCAGATGCCCGAGCCACCTCATCTGACTCCTCTCGATGCGGAGGAGCAGCGGCTCTACTCTGAGCCCCTCCCGGATGACTGAGCTTCTCACCCTATCTTTCAGGGAAAGCCCAGACACCCTGCGGAGGAAACTCATTTCTGCCGCTTGTATTCGCGATCTTGTTCTTTCGGTCACTACCCATAGCTCATGACCATAGGTGAGGGCAGGAACGTGGATCGACTGGTAAATTGAGAGCTTTGCCTTATGGCTCAGCTCCTTTTTCTCCACGACAGACCGATGCAGAGCCCGCATCACTGTGGATCCTGCACCAATCCGCCTGTTGATCTCACGCTCCATTCTTCCCTCACTCGTGAACAAGACCCCGAGATACTTGAACTCCTCCACTCGGGGCAGGATCTCTCCCCTAACTTTCACTCATACACTAAAATAAACCTGAAGCCCTTGGAACCTGCTAAGCCAGGCACGTGATAATGAGCTAAGGACAGAAATCATTTAATTTCATTGCTTACTGGAAAATGTGCTAAATTTTATTCAAGAAATGATCAGCCTTGCAGAGCCACACGTGTAATACGGAGAGAATTTTGTTTGAAACTGGGTGAGAACAATTAGAAAGCTCACCGACAGTTTTTAAACCAATCCAGCGCCTCATGGAGGCGACGCTCAGAATACTGGGCCAGTGTTTCTGAACTGTAAATATCTGAGGTGCTCTTGCTAACCTGACCTGACAAGAGAGTAAGCATCTGATTATGATAAACTGTCTACAGCCAAAACATATTCTAAAAAGGCCCCAATTCAATATTTCTGTTGTATTTGCAAAGAGCAGCTTGCATGTGTTAAATATAAACATGACCTTTTGCAAGGGAAAAGCCTCTCAATGGTTTATTGTTGATGATAGTGTCTTATTTGATTTAAAGTTATAAGAATTGGCAACTATTTGTAAAAATATGAATTGCAAAATATGCATTCTGAATAAATAGTGTGTCATGTCCTGTCAAAAGGAGGTTAAAAGGACAGTCGATAAGAGAGCTGATAATGAAGAGCCACTAGATATGAAAATTTCACTCAAAACACCCCCCTAAATTAGTAAATGTGCCTAATGACACAAACACCATTCCAGCAGACTGCACGGCATCCACCTACTGCTGCACATTTAAACAAATAACCAAGTGAACATTACTGTCTAATTAGAAATGCAAAGGCGCTATGCCAGAATATATGTGCAGTTTTAACACATGGTGGCGTAGAGCCTTTTCAGAGATAGATTTCACTGCTATTCACAATAAACTTTTTATTTAGTTGTTTCCAGATGTACAGTTTGTTCTTGTTCAAGAATCACATCTGGCCCCAACAGAGTAGGAAAACGTTCTCAAAAGCAAAGTTGGCATTTATCAAGTAATCCATTTCTCATCTCTCTCTGCATCATTCTTTTATTATGGTAAAAGAGGCATTATAATAAAATGTACAGATTGAATCTAATGAAGCAGTGTGAACAGAGTGGTTTTAAATGTAAAATTAAATGTGACAAAATTATAAAATGTGTAATTTATTTTTGTAGTTTTTCACTACAATGTTCAAAACAAAACTGCAAACATTCTATTTTTAATGGATAAAGCAAAAATATTATTAACAATCTTTAAAGTCTCAGTTACGGGTTGAAGAATCTGACCTTCCTGAGGAGTGATCTGTCAAAATTTCCCAGGGCGAGGGTGGCGGCCTGTCTAGCTCGTAGAACTCTACAGGCTGAGCGGTTCCGCTGAATGCTGCAAACCTTCAATCCCAGGAATTTTCCATCATCAGTTGGGCCAACAACAAGCTGCTCTCCCTCTCGGCAGATCCCACTGAGTAGAAAAACAAAAAAAAAGAAAAGGAAATTGTGGAAAAAAAGCACCTTGAATGCAGCAACGATGCAATATTCTCAAAGCTGCTTTGGCTGCTGTTAACTGTTGCCTAATCGAGCAGCACTGGAAAGAAGATAAGAGCCAGTCCTGAACAGTGTGCCAGTGCCAGTTAACCTAACATTCAAGTCTTTGGGGATGTGAGAGGAAAACCTGTTTTAACACAATACTCTGAAAATTAAAACAGAAATATGGTAGAACAGACTTTTACTCCTTGAATACAAAGGACAACTAAGAGAGCTCTTCATTTGTACTGAGGTCTGGTCTGTTTCATTCCTTGTAATTCTAAACAGAAAAGAATTGGACAGAAATTTCTAAAACAAAAAAACTATAACGTCACACTGGATTGCTGGCACCCTTATGTAAAACTCTGGTAGTAAGTCTATGGTGGCTGCCAAATATAAACCTGTATGATGACCAAGGCTACGTCCACAATACTAAGTTTTTAAATGAAAACAATCTTGAGCCACACTAGCTTTTCAGACTGTTTATGGAAGCATCTACTTCCACAAAAAAATAACTAAAAATGCAAATGGTGTAGACATTTACCTACAGTAGACATTTGTACATCAGAGGAACAATCCTCGAATGAATGGTCACACCACCGAATTTATCGGTAAACTATAATGAACTCTATGTCAATTATATTGGAATGTGGTTTTCTTCTGTGAAGGCTGACCAATCAGGGAATGAGATATTGTAATAAGCAATATCCAGTCAGGGAAGGGCTATGTAATCGGCACGAACAAATCAGAGCACAAGTCTCCATTGTCAAGTGTTAAAAATACTAGAATGGGTGCGGACAAATACATAGCAGTGTGGATGAAGCCTCAGACATTCCTTGTGTCCTTAAGCCAGCTCTGTAGCTCTTGGTTAATGCTCATTTTGTAGTATGGCCACTTTGGATCCCATTGTCCTTTATATGAAGCCTAACCCTAACCCTATAGCTGTTATTCCTGCTTTCTAATTACAACTTTTTGGTTTTAGGCTCTAATCTTTTTCTTTTTGCTTTGTAAACTACTATATGCCATTAACAGCGCTACAAGCAAACCTTATTTTAAAATATTTGTGATCAATAAAGCACAATGTGCTAGACAACAGGGGAAGTGACAATAACTTAGGACTGAGATTCAAATGTGACTTAATGGCTAGAGGTCCAATTCATGGTGTGTTCTGCTTTCTTTTTGTACTGACAAGGACTTGATGAACATTTTCATTTCCCTCAGTAAGTACCATAGGCAGCCCCTTCTCAACATTATAAAAAGTGACCTGCAGTTTCAAGACATTACTGACCTGTAGAGGGTTCCACCAACAACAGTCCCAACATCTGGTACGGTGTAGATTTCATCAACCTATGAAAATTACACCCATACAAATTATTAATACAGTCTCTTTTTAATAAAAAAAGTTTAAACTTTCTACTGTAAATACCCCATTGATCATAAATTGATCGTTTAACTTGTGTACAAGTGACCTATCACAGCCATTAAAACAAGACTGCCTCTGCTCTGCGTGGATCCCATTTCAATTCAATTAGACAAGTCAAGTGACTTTATTGTCGTATCATCCATTTGCAGTATTGCCACATACAGTGGCACAAAATAACAGCAGCACAGTGCAATATATACATAAACACAGAACCAGTGCAAGACAGGAAAATAACTATAGTGTACTATAAAGAGATAAAATAAAAAATAGGTATACAAACAGATAGTAATAAGTATTAACAACTAGTAAAAAAAACAGTAGTAACAAGTGTAACAAATGTACTATATTTAAGGTTGTGCACCATTGTGACCTTGGGTTTAAAGTAATAACTACACATAACTGAAGAGAGACATCACTGAAAGGTTAAAAACAGTCGGTTTGTTTTAAGATGTGTATAAAGGAAAGCTTCAGCTTACACCTTTGAGTTAAAAAATACACCAATCGGCCACAACATTAAAACACCTGCCTAATTACAGTATGTGTAGGTCCCTCTCATGCACCCAAAGCAGCTCTGAAGATGTCATGTGGTATCTGGCACCAAGATATTAGCAGCAGATCCTTTACGTCCTACAAGTTACCAAGTGGGGCCTCCATGAATTGGACTTGTTTTTCCAGCACATCCCACAGATTCTCGATTGCACTGAGATTTAGGGAGTTCTTGGCCATGCTTCCTCAAACCATTTCTGAACAATGTTTACAGTGTGACAAGGCACATTATCCTGCCGAAAGAGGCCACTGCCATCAAGGAAATACATGGTCTGCAAAAATCTTTAGGTATATGGTACATGTCAAAGTAACATTAACATGAATACCAGGATCTGAAATTTCCTAGCAGAACATTGCTCAGAGCATCACATTGCCTCCGCTGGTTTGCCTCGGCATCCTATTGCCCGCTCAGCCCTAGGTTAATGACGCACACATACCCAGCCATCCACATGATCTCAAAGAAAATGTGATTCATGCTTTTGGTGGTGGACAGGGGTCAGCATGGGTACACCAGCCTGTGGCTAATGCAGCCTTATACACAGCAAGCTCTGAAGCACTGTGTGTTCTGACACATCTCTCTCATGGTCAACATCAAGTTTTTGAACAATTTGTGCTACAGTAGCTCTTCTGTGGGATCAGACTAGATGAGCAAGCCTTCAATCCCAACACCCATCAATGAGCTTTGGTCAGCCATGCCTGTTATTGGTTCACTAGTTGTCCTAACTTGGACAACATTAGGTAGTTACTAACCACTGCATATTGGAAACACCCAGCTAAACCTAGCCTTTTTGTAGATGCTCTGACCCAGTCATTATCCATCACAATTTGGCCCTTGTCAAAGTCACTCAGATTCTTATGCTTGCCCATGTTTTCTGTTTCCAACACATCACCTTCAAGGATTATTTGTTCACCTGCTGCTTAATATATCCCATCTCTTAACAGGTGCCATTGTAACAAGATCATTATCTGCCAGTGGTTTTAATGTTGTGGCTGACTGGTGTACAGAAGAGGAATTTTGGGGCGAATGAACACACGTGTTAAAGGTCTCCCTTACCTATAGCTTACTCAAAACTATTTCTCAAAATTATTAGGACTGAGGGGATGATTTGAACAGGAGAGTGCAATGGCAACCTATTTTCAGTACCCATGCCACTAAGGTTTTTTTAAAAAAAATAAAAATAAAAAAGTTATTATTGTTATTGTTATTCTGGGAATTGATGCTCGATTCCTAGCCAGTACTATCTGTGTGGAGTTGCATGATAGCTCAAAAGGGCTTTCTTCCCACATCCAAAATATTGTGCGTCAGGCTAATTCACTACTCTAAATAAGCCTATGTAATATTTACATGTATTACAGTGTCCTTTGATTGACTTTTAGTACATCCTTTTATGATGAATTAACAGTACAAATACAAGTCTACTGTTAAGAACTTTATGAGCACCACCAAAGTAAGACGTTTATTGCCGGGGGTTATCTGAAGACAATAAAATAAACAGATTGTGGTTCCATGACTCTATAAGACTTCATACAATGACAAAATAAAATTGATCGTCCTTTAAAAACTGGTTCTCATCTGAGATGTGTTTATTTGAAACAGACAGCAGAGCTTACAGGAAGCTCAACAAAAATGGCTGCAAGCAAAACTCTCTACTTTCAAAGTTGCATTCTAAGCTATTTTATACTTGTTTTTAAAATGTCTACAATAAAAGCCGACCTGTAGAAAGTTAAGTTAAATTGGACTGCACCATCCACATGTATTTTCTTTTACAAGTCATTTGGCAAATCTAGAATTAAAAACTTTTGATCATTTTTTTTCCGTACATCTAAAGAAAAAAGTCACAGTCATCAAGTGTGTACAGATGGACAACACAGCTCAGTCTAAAATGGGGTTAAGGTTGGCTGTGACCCCAAGTAAATAACCTGCTAATACAGACTGACCTGAAACTCGGTGAGTTGCTGCATGAGCTCCTCCTGTTCTTTGCTGTTGCTCAGGGGTGGAAGGATGTTGAAGAAGACCTTTAGCAAATCTAAGTTTTCCCCAGAAACACTAGAAAATGTGAAGATGGGAGTGATGCTGCAAAGATAGGATATACTTAAGCAGCTGAGCATTATTAAAAGGGTGAGACTCAAACATCAAAAGTGCCTTAACCACCTTGAGGTGGTGTGTGCTGTGAATGGCACTTTATATAATTAAGACTGACTGATTAGGATCTTGAAAGTGCTCAGTGTTTCACAACAAGAGGTAAGAAGGCCTTCAGTTTGCTTAGTCGATATACAATAGCAAGCTTCCATTACCGTAGACTCCTCTTACCTCATAGAATAATACATGCAAACGCTATTCAACATTTGCCAAGTGAGCAAATATTACTACAAAGTAAGAGTAATGGAAAGGCATAATTTATATAAACTGAAGAGGCCCCTGGCAAATGGCTTGCAGATGATTTACTGCTCATTTCCTTACCTGGGCGACTGAGCAAACTGCTGGGCAGCAGTGACTGCATCATCAGCATTATCCACCACCATTGGCACCTTATTACAGCCCGGCTGCTTCAGAATCCTCTCTAGCTGCTTAACTGTGCGCTCTGTAGTGCTCTTGCTGCACAGGTCCACCTTGCTAACCACAATGAAGATAGGCACTTTAAGAGCCATGGCCAAACCCAAGTGCTCTCGTGTTGTGCCAGCTGGAGGAAAACAAGATGGAGATATAAACACTTTGTAGGCCAGACAGAAAATAAACCGGACATAAAACTCACTGGTGTTTCTTAATGGTTGATTAAACTGCATAAATGGCATTGTAAAGATATGAATGAGAGCTTATCTATACATGGAAAAGTAAATCAAATGTCACGACACAAAACACTGTTTACAAATGTGTACACAGCAATCTGCAGCAACTGATAAAGTCTTAGCTGTGCCACTTGATATATGTGGTGTGATCTGTCTACCGTAAAGTATATTTATAAGAAAAAAAACAAAAAAAACACACTAACCTAATACATTGTAAGCTGCCCATCCTAAAAGCATCTTTCAACTATAGAAACAGTAATTGTTACCAACATTATCAAAATGTGGTGCCTGTTGAATCAATGACTGTTCATTAAGTGGCTGTGTGTGAGTTCATCCTGTAAAGAGACTAGTAACCCAGTCTGGCACAGAGTCTTACCTGGAAAAGCCTTGAAACTCACTGACCTTAACTCACAGAAACCAAGTTCAGAAAAGGCGGGAAAAAAGTGCCTGCACGAGACTCAAGTGGCCCTTACTTATATTTGCTAGAAAGTGCAACAACAGATAAAGAATACATACGGATTTGAAAAACATACTGTGCTAACAAATTAAATGAAGATGGTTTGGAAAATTAGAGATTTCTGTCAATTGCCAGCCCAGGTTTATCTGGTGAAGTCCATTTCACAGCTGCACATCATGATGCATTACACACAGTCCAGTATGGTTGGGGACACGCTAATCAGGAATTAAAGTTTAAATAGACATAAGTCTAACAATCAACTGTCTACCTAAATCTTTTCAACTGAAATCTGGCACAAATATTTGAGTGTAGACAGATACATAATGACACAGTTCAGAAAGGAAAGCTATGCTGGCACCAAGAAATGAAATGACCACCCTATTGATAGATTGATACATACACACACATTCAGTATAGATGATTTTTATTTAAAGATCTTCAGTAAAAAGCAAAAATTTTACCCGGGGGGCAAAAAGTTTTCTCTGTCTATCTAGGACAAGACACACAATTGTAACAGCAGCTCCATATAAAAGTATGTGTTAATGAAATACATGCAGAAGAGAATTTTTGAGTTTGGTGAACAGTCAGGGCCATCAATAATACCTTTGTGATCAGAGCCACAGAAGAGATGCTACAGTACTGCCCAGGTTATACACTTAGTAATAAACTTTTTTCCCCCAGAGCTTTGCTGCCGACATCGCCTCGTAAGAAATGGTACTAAAGCCCAACAGGGGTAAAGAATTTACCCAAGGGCAGAGACATACTGACACAATGAAAGTAGCATTTTCATTTCCATGACTCTCAAAAAAAAAAAGACCATTTGTATTGACTTTGTATAGGAGCTATTTATATATTTCTAAATTATTTATTACGGCTTGTTGCAAATGCTTTGTACTTATTATACATGCATTCTCTATGATAAATTACATCTGTTCATTTTTAGGTATTGCTCTGGAGAAATGGATTTGAGCTGGAAGCAGAGGAAAGACTAGCAGTTCCACAAGTACTGGCTGAATGAAACGCAACTAATCTCTGGGACAACTCGCTCTGCCACCTTTGGAGCGAGAAACATTACAAAATGAAATTAAGAAAATGACAGGAAGCACAAAGACAGTGCATGACAGATGCCTTAATAAGCGCAGCCTTACCTATGCCTGTATTTGCTCCAACAACCAGCATAGCAAAGTCTGGGCAGTAACTGGTGAGGCCAAAAATGGTAGTTTTTAGGTACTTGTGATGTCCGGCCAGGTCAATAAAAGTGATCATCTTGGAAGCACTTTCACAGATCTCTTCTGCAGTTCTTGACTCGCTATAGTTGACCACCTAATAGCAGAAAGACGGTGATTAATGCAAGCTTGCATACATTGAAATTAAAGTGAAATAACCTCATTTGCTATTTAATTTTCAAAGTCTATGTGCAAGAATGCTGCAAAAAGTCAGATTAAAATGAGCTAGCCACATTTGCGATTTCATTTTCAATACGCAAGAATGCTACAAAAATGAAAAATGAAATTAAATAACCCAATTTTCAGACTAAAAAGCAAAGAAGCTGCAAAAATGAAAGGTAAAACGCATTTCCAATTTTGCATTTTCATTTTTGAAGTTCTCAACATGAAAACAACATGCGTCAATAGGCAGGGCTTTGCACCTTAATTTCCCACAATTCTTTGTGCTTTATAGCTGTAGTGCCACCTCGATCAATTGAATACTTCTCACTTCAACAGTTTTTAATTCACGCAATTTTGATCTTTTCACCCTCATACTGCAAGCAACTCTGCACAGTTTCATGAGCTTTTCCAACTACTGTGTCAAAAGGCAAGCAGTCCTTTTAAGTATAACAAGCCACTCAAAGAACCCTGTAAAGTGCAGCGAATCCAGCCATTGCAGCATTCAGTGCTTACTCTACAATATAATACTACAAAAATACAAAGCACCCATTTCCACTTCAGTGTAAATAACAGTATATTATGATGTAGTAAAGGCTAATTTCTGTCATGTTAAATATTGTAATTAAATAGCACATTAATTACTTCAGAACAACAATTATGTGAGGTCTTCGGATTT
>NW_024384931.1:0-21028 GCF_016835505.1 Polypterus senegalus
TTGTAATAAGCTGATTTTGTAGTAGAATGAAAAATTTAATAGTCTCTTATTAGATCCTTATCCACCAAAGTTGCTCGGTACTAGAAGATTCCTTTGATAACCCATTTTTTTTAGTTTGTTTTTTTAAGTGTAACTTTAACAGATCAAAAGGCACCAATTTGAACTAATAAAATTATCAGCAGCTCCAAAATCCACCACTGCCAGAAAATCCATATTATACACTCAATTGGTATGATTAATGAAGTTTCAAAAGTGGTGGGCTACAAATCCTAGTCTACAAATCCTGACTCAGGTGAGAACTTTAGTTTTCCTTTAGCTCAGAGCAATTCAGTTACATCATGTCTGTAGTTAACACAATAATAAAATTAGTTTTCATTAATCCTCTGTTTTCTTACCTAAACCCTAAATTTTCCTTCTCCAGTTTCCATGGATTTTATGCATTATCACTTATGTTCATGTTGCTTAGTTTGAATTCAAGCAAATAACTGAACATTGCCTCAGAAAGACTTTTATATTAAGAATATTTTTAAACTTCTTGCAAAATGTTCTAGGGAAAAGCAACGTGAATAGTTAGGAATCATATTTAGTTAATACACATTCATGGTAATTATCATCTAATAGAAATAATAAATGCTATCTTTGCTGCTTCATTTAGGTATGTACTGGGCTCTTGATCAAATATCAGTCTGCACTGATTCAAAAACCCACTGCATTTCAATAAGTCTCCTGAGAAATAATGGCCACTACAGCTAGCCTGATATGAGGTTTCTTTTAAGGCATCAATTTGCTATTGCTGTTTATAAATCTTTTTGTCTAGGTATTGAAAAGAGAAGAGCACAGCAAACAGCTAACACATATCTCATTTTGTTTTAATTCAGTTTCTTAGGCATAAGATTACATTCTGCCTAACTAAGCGTCGGTAGGGAAAATGGTAAACAGGAAAAAACAAGAACAATATTAAATTAACTAATTATCGAAAGAGTAATTACCAATAATTAAATACAGTATACCTAATTACTAATCTCAGAGCTCAAACCATAAATAATGACCAGAGGAGACTTGCAAGTATTTGTAAACTTTTGGTCAAAGACACATACATTAACTACCCTTACAAAAGTTTTTTTTTTTTGATGTTTGAATGTAGAATTTTGGACCTTTATACTTCTTGACAGAGATATCATGTGATAACAACTGGGATGCAAAACTACCAAAAATAGAGGCTCCATAAAAATAAAATGGTTTACACCAGAATTTGAAATATGTGAAATGACCTTTAACCAATGAACTAATTAAGCAGAAGAAAACATAAAAACAAAACAAAAAAGCAAATTCATGAATTAAAACAAACATTTTAAAAGTTGTAACTTTGTGAAATGCACATAGTAGTGATCGGTTATGATCATGGATGGCTATAACATTTTATTGCAATCACAAACTTTTTACAGGTTGCTTTTGTCTTTCATTGAACTCCCGATTTTAATAGCCTTTTCTGTCCATTTTCTGAATTTCGATAGGTTATTTCAAATCTTCAAGACATCATTTGGTTTTGTTTCCCCCAATGATGTTGTTTATAAAAAATAATCTCCCGGGCATTTTGATCAAATGGATGTGAAGTGTCATGAGACCTCTGTAATGGACTGGTGCTGTCCAGAACTGGTTCTTTTTTGGCGAATGATACTGTGATATTTTCAAGAATCTCAAAATCAATGAATGTTTTTAAAATTGTGTCAGAACATTAGTGAGGAAATTAGCTTTAGTATTCTGGGTTTTCATCATTATTTAATTTATACATTATTGATGGAATGTGTATAAAGTAATGGATTTTTTAAATTATTAATCATCTAATTATTGTTTTCATTTTTTGGATTTCAGGGTTCTGGCTGCCACACAGTTTGAGCCAACTTTTTTGCTTTCGCCCTGGCTTTTCCATGTTTTGATAGAGCCTGCCTTTAAGGCCAACTTCTCCATCAAGATAATCAGAGACATTCACCACATTGCTGTGTCTAATATGCCAAAGGTCAGGGAAGTTCACTGTTTCCTAATGATAAAAAATCTAATTAGTTTGTTGAGGCCATGCTTTTTTCAGAAAAAAAAATCTATTTAAATTTGTAAACTTTTTCAAATAAACCTAATGGGACAAATTAACTTCCCAGATATTTTTGTAATGTAGTTAAACAGTTAGCATTGAAAAAGGGTTTACAAATGAAATACTGTATCAGCCTTGTTTACCATTTCTGCATATTTAAAATGCTTGAAATACGTATATGCCAATTGACAGCATTTCAACAGAACAATGATGTCTATTGTCAAGTCATTTAACTGTGATATTCAAACATCTAATGTATATGGCTTGCTTTTCTTTACTATAAGCAATTAAATTCAGTTCAATACATAAAACCAATACTCACTTACAGGCAATGATTACAACAGTATTTAGTAATTCTAATAGCAATGTTTCCCTAAGTTTGGGAGTAACGGAAGGAATTAAGGAATTATTTGCTGTGACATTACTTGTAATTGTACTTGTTAATAACACTAGAATAATATTAGTAATAATTCTTTACATTTATATAGTGCTTTTTCACTACTCAAAGTGCTTCTAGTGAGTGGGAACCACTTCAGCCACCAGTAATGTACAGCATCCACCTGGATGATGTGATGGATCAATTTCTTGCTACTGTTCACCACATATTAACTGCTAGATGGTGAAGTGGGAGAGAGAAGAGAGACAGTTAGAGACAGGGAATGATTAGAGGGCCAAATGACTAGGCAGTTTAGACTGGTCATCGGGATACATCCTCTTTAAGAAGGATGCTCGGAACTGTTATGACCACAGAAGGCGATGCCGTTTTTCTAGCACAATGTCCCTCACTGCACTGGTGCATTGGGATCCACATTCAGACCACAGAATAAGTACCCCCCTGCTGGCCTCGCCAACACCTCTTCAGTAGCAACCCAAGCTTTCCTAGATGGTCTCCCATCCAAGTACTAGCTGGACCCAAACATGCTTAGCTTCAGGTGGGTGACCATGTGGTATTGCTGCTCGGATGACGTTAATGGGCATTGTGTGTTTAAATTTTGAATTATTTCATCATTGTGCTGTCACATTCTGGTCAATACTGATTCAAGCAATGAAACTGAGCACTAGTATACTGATATGAATTGCTGTAATCCCATTGCATGTAAATGTGTTTGCATATGCTTTTACCATGACAAAAATCATCTCCTGCCACTATTAATTGACATTACTGAACATTGGCACCCAAATGTGAGATTGCTGTCTTCTTCTGCAGACAGTTTGAAATAATCACTTCAATTGTCACACTTATAATCACATGTATCACTATGCATGATGAAATAAACAATACACCAATCTGAAAAACTGTTTTAGTTAATTTCAAAAACCAATATAATGGGGGATATGTTCTGGAGGATGTTCACCTGACCCCGCCACTGCTCCTGCTACTAAATGACCACAAACTCAAAACAATAAAAATTATACAGTGGTAAGAGATGGTATAAACAGGTTTGAGGTGAGGGCATACAAAGATCTGCACTGGCACTATGCTTGATTTTATTGTGCCTGTGTGATGAAGGATGTTGCTTCAATGCCAATATCCTGAGCCAGCCTGCTGAGGTTCAGCCTTTGTTGTGAAACTGGTTGAGCGAAGGAATGAGAATCTGAATTATATGGATGTGGTGTTACACCACATTCACACTCTCAATGAGGTCCTGGACCGTCACAGAGTCTATAGTAAAAAGATTCACAAGAAACAAATTATTTTTGAGAGGCTTAGGAAGATGTTAGTAGACAGTATCCTCAAACCCTCATCCTCAGGCTGGGCCTTGCCAGTGATTCTAACCTTAAATATGATGCCATATTGCTTTTTCAATGATTATAGGGTGAAAATGCTAAAATCTGTAATGTTCCTTACCCAATACCTCTTAAGCAATTCCTCAAATGCCGCATGGCATTGGACAGCAAGTGGTTTCCGCCAGAGTTTGATCAGTTGCGATCAATGGTGCTTCTTCCCAGTCAATGTTGGCGGCATGGAAATCCTCCGGCAGTCACCCACCAGGTCTTAAAGGGTCACCCTTGTTTTCTTTTGGCAGTCTTGGGCGTTCAGTTTGTAGTGGTCCTTATGATATGAAGTGTTCCGGTAGCCTGAGCACATGACCTGCTAATCGTATAGCTGCCTGGTGACAATTTTGTCAAGTGTTTAGAGCCCACTCCATTGCTGCACTTTGTTGTTGGTGACACGATTGTAGTATGTTCTGCCAAGTACAAAGTATTTATGCGTAGACATATGTAGTGGAAGGCGATTAAAGGCTTTTGTCACCCTCTGTGTTTAAGCTAACTTATATAGCTGTCAGCACCATGATGCTATTGTAGAGTTGGACTTTTGGTGCACGTTTGAATGATGTCATTGACCAGATTCACTGCAGGCATTGGAATACTGCCAATGCTTGGCCGATCCATCAGCTGACATCTATGTCTGCACCACCATTTCCTGTGATGGTGCTCCAGATAGGTGAACTCAGCCATTTCATCAATTTTTGCTTGTTGGACACTGATGTTCAGCTTTGGTGATTTGATTTATTGTCATGACTTTCTTCTTCTTTTGAAGGCCCAGCTTTAATGGTTCATGTTTCAATGCGTGTTGTTGCGTCCTTAGGCTGGTCTATACGCCTTCGTGCGCATGCTGCAGCGGATGCTCCTGCTACAGCGCGTTTTACTGTTTATACTTGCACGCAGTACTTTCACGTAAATCTAGAGGAATCCAGTGCGAGATATTATCACTGTGAGAACAGGTTCGGCTTCTCTGTGTTGTGAATTGCCTGGAACACCCATTAAATTCCAATGACACCTTACCGCAATATCTCTGAAAAGGGTGTTTAATGATTAAATCCATTAATCCAGGATGTGTCCATTCCAACAACCATTGGGCATGAGGCAGAAACAATCCCTATACGGGTCTCAGCTCATTACAAGGTGAATACAAGCACCACATACACTGGAGTCACTTTGGTGGCACCAAATCCCCAAATCTGCATATCTTTGGAAAGAAACCAGAGCACAGTGTGGAAACTCCAGCAGGAAAACATGTAAACTCCTAACAGGGAATATCAGCTAGCTGACTCCTGCATGACAGCAGTGCTACCGCTCCACCACTGTGTCACCCCCATGTGTGTAATTATTAACAGTATTCATTATTTAAACAAAATTAACAGTTTATCTGTAAAATGTAACATACATACTTTAATGCATTTCATCATGAAAGTGATATCACGATAAATCTAAAGATTCTAAATTTGCAGAGAGTTGGAATATCATACATTTAATGTTGTTCTGTGTGGTGATCTATTGCTGCTTGCGCTGCTGTCAGGTCGAAAAAGCTTGCAGCAATTAAAAACTGGGATGACATTTATGACGGTCTGCTTTAATAATAACAGTAAACTACAAAGTTAAAGTGGACATTTTGAGATTAAAGCCAAAATTTCAACTTTAATCTAAAATACAGGTTTTCACCATGTCCTTAAGTTTTTTTCCTCTGTGGCTCAAATACAGTGCTGACATATTTGCTGTTGTGAAGTTGCAAAAAGCGGCACAAAAGATAGGATGTGAGACTTTTAAAATGTATTGTGTCATTACGAGTCGGGAATATGAGACAATTGATATAAAAGCACCACAAATGCATCTGTATGTTGGCATTTTGCTTTACCACATAGAACCATGCATCAAACATCGGAACACACATGATCCCATAGGATCCATGGAGGCTTTCTGTCACATGTAGATAGTAAACAGAGACTCAGACTTCATGATGCATCAGTTACTTTCGAGGACCTGCTCAGAGGCGGCTCAAATGAAGCGCTGGGAGCGCGTGGCAGCCATGATGTGTGCGGCGATACTTTCTAAGCGTGAAGTATAAATGAGCCCCTTACAGGTCTGATTATGTTTCCATTATCAATACTGCTTTGTCTAGTAGGGTGTTTCAGTCCATGGAATGCCTCTTGTGTCCATCCATCTCCCATCTTGTAACGAAATCTATGGCTAAGATAGACAGAATTGGTGACAGGATGCATCCTTGCCTTTGCTGGTCTCAATGGCAAAAATCATTGGTGAACCTGTCCTCGGTCTTGATGTAGCAAGAGGAGTTTTGATACAAATTGTGAAGATCTTGATGAAACATTATAGAATTCCATAATGATGTAGATTCACCACAACTAGTCACGATTGTGCGCTGTTTCTTAGGTATCTTGACAATCACACCTTTTTCCAATCCATCGACACTGTCATCTCCTGCCAGCACTTGTTGACAGCTTCATCAAGGCCTCTTCCATGTAGTGCCTCCATGTTTCAGCAGCTGTGCTGTAACTTGGTCTTATCAAGGGCTTTTTTGTTCTTCAGGGGCCTTCATCACTTCTGTACCTCCATCACCATAATTTCATCCATATTCACGCTAACTCTGGCATAGGTATGTCATTTAAGTCGTACAGTTCTGTAGTGTGATTGGGTGAGGGTCTCTTGAAGTGTTCAATCCATTGGGTGTTGGGTTTGGGCCATTACCTGGTATTCCTTTCCTTTAGTTTGCATGTTATCTGATATAACCTTTTGCTTTATTTTGGTTCTGCATCCTGCCATTCTAGTCAATATGTAAAATTATTTTGTTTCTTGCTTCTGTTTGTATTAATCTGTATTTTAAAATAAATATAGTTTTCTTAATATAGGTTTAATAACTAGGACCTCATCTTTTGGGAAAAAGCTCTGGTAAAGGAAGTTTAATAAAATTTGCAAAAACAAAGTTGATTATTAATTTATTGATTGATTAATATCAGTTCCATCATTCCATCTTGTCCACAGTTAGCTTTCATATCCAGTTGTTAAACCCTCGTGTTCTGGGTTTTCTCAATTATTCAGCTACTTTAGAAGACTGGATTGGCATACTGTAATTCCATTTTATTAGCTGCTCCATAATTTTTAAAAGGGTATATATTTAAAAGTATTTTCAGTTTCTTCAAACCTGTTAATATTTAGTTAAAAAGAAATTATTTAACTAGTTACTGATTTAACTCATCATAATGTGTTTCTTTTTGTAGATAGTTCCAGGGAGCTGGGTGAAGGTCATGAGGACATTTGATGTAATGAAGATGGCACTTACTTGGTTTGTTTTTATTGTCTCTGATTTTGTGTCATCGCGGAAACCTGCCATGGATTTAAGGTGGAAAGAATCTTTCATAATTTTAGCATGAAGACCTAATGGACTAGAAAGTTGTTGAGCTTTATAGTTCTACATTCACCTCTAATATTATTGAATTGCACAATCATTTATGAATTAATCTTTTCCATAAGTAATTTTGTTAATGACTGATATAATTACTTATTTTAAAGTAAAATACAGGGTTTGAACCCTAAGTCTGTAGACATTAAAGCCAAAAATCAATATTGTGGGACATCTTTTAAAAACATGCTCTTAAAATATGGAAAAAAAGACTTCCAAGAGACTACGTCATCTGAGATTCCCCGGGGGCTGAAAGGACAAATGAGGCAGAGCTGGAAGAGTCTATAGCTGAGAAACAACTTAGTCATACCTTATTCCAGGTAATATCAGTTTTGGGGGCTTAAATGCCTGTTAAAATGGGAAAGGGAAATCATCAAACTCATTGACTCTGATGTATATTGTTGCTGTATATTGTTGTTCAATAAACATGCCCATTATTGGATTAAACCTGACCAGTCCTACTGAATGAATTTCTATTCCCAACAGTCAGCAAAACTGAAGGAGCTTTGAAATACTGACATGCACTTAAAAATTTGGGGCAAAAAGATCACGGTCTTTACCAAAGTCTGAGTGCATTTATCATGGAAATTATCCTTAAGTTATGCTCAGTTTTTGTTTATAGACCATATCTGTGACTAATCAATTTGTCTAAAAAGATTTTGATACCCTGATGACATTCATTTTATATCTAATGTATTTCCATAGTCGAAGAAAACCTTCAACCAAAGGACTCCCTAAAAATCCGGTTTTCTCTTTTGGGTATTTATAAAGAGTATTTCACTCTGAACTAAATACCTTGTGCATTATAGTAGAACAAACAGAAGTAAAATAATCTGATAAAGTGACATGCCTTTAAAAGTTCAGTATCCACCTTATTCTATCTGGATATTGGGCAATATATTTTATTTTGAAAATCACTACACATTTCTGGGCTTGAGCTTTTCCAGTCAAGAATACATGTTGGTAGTGCTGAGATATAAAAATCGAACTGACAGCTCTGTAGTGACTTTCTCAGTTTTTAATGAAAGAGATTTTGAACCAACATTGATTTGAACACAAGTTCTTCCACAGAAAAGCAATGAATTTGGAGCACCTTCAAATTGTGACCTGTTCCCAATAGCAGAAGAGAGGTACAGTCTTTTAGCTAAGAACTTAATGTATTAAAGTACCCAAAAACCATATAGTGTTCCTTAAAGAAATGGAGAGTCCTATTACAAAGAAATATAAATGGAAAATTTGCTTTATTCATTTCCAATCTTGTGCTGCCCAGTAAAAGGGATGCAAAATATTTTATTCTTCTCTCTCCTGCCTAGAATGTCAATTAATTTTTGTAGGCCCTTTTACCTGTATTTTGATTTGGACAGCTGAAAGTGCGGACCCCTAAATATACTTTGCTGCAGTTCACAGTTCAAAGCCATGATTCTCAGGTCATTTGGGGCTTCGATTCTTAAGTCTAAAAGTATATTGCTTTATTTTTGATACAAGGGCGAGTACACAGTAAGAAATGCAAAAACAGACAAGGACTAATAAGCTTAAAGTAGAGACTAATTTTGTGATGTGTCACAAAAGATTATTAAAGATATATCTTGAAAAGATCAGTTTTGAGGAAAAAATTGACTGATTTTGGGCATTTAAAGAAAGCCTATTAAAGTTATAGCCATATTTTTATTCAAGTTTTCTGATTACAAAAAGCTCAAAAATAACATCTTTATTTTTTGCAAGTTTTAAATTTCTATGGGTTTTTTTTCTAGTATAGGATCATGAATTTCTAGAATTTTAATTATACTGATGATAGGTCCCACTAGCCTGTCACAAATCAAAAGGGTCATTAAGAAACAGTTAGAATCACTCATCTAATGCTTTTAAAATAACAAGTTTTATCAAAAATTTTAATTAGAAAAAGATGCCATTAGACTATTTAAATTTTAAATTAAATACATTAACTTATTTTTCTTTTCACTAGGCTTTTGGGAACATTTTTGAATTAATAAGCCAAGAATGAAGTTTGTTCATATGAAATTTTGGTTTTGAAAACAATCAGATAGTTTTAATTCTGATGATTAATTATAACAAGAGAAAAATTTTATTTTAAAGATAATCAGTTTTATCATAAAGAACTAAAAAACTTAAGATCCAAATACGGTACAATCAGAAAGGGAATAAAAGTAGAAAGCATTTCAAAAAAACCCAAGGAGGGTCTCTATTAATTATTTGAGTTCTTTTATTATTACATTACAAGTGTATCTTTTACAGGTTTTATCAAAACCCAGAAAAATAGACAGATAATGTTAAGCATGAAATTTTGTTTATAGATTTTTTAATATTCATCCTTAAACAAGTAAACAAATGTATGTGCCATTTTATTTAAAACTATAGTTTTCAATTTTTTAAAACTCCAACCTTTCTCACAAATAATTTTTTGAATTAAAAAACACAGAATTAAGCCATGGAGTGATTTTAAATATTACGTGCTTTAATTTCATCATAAATTAAATTACTTAATTTATTTTCAGATTGCACTTTAAGGCAATTACTGTGTTTCGATTTCAAAAAAGAGGAAAAAAGTTATTCCATTCTGGAAAAAAATTATTCAGATGAATTTGGGTATTTTAACTTTAAAAGGTGAAAAAGATTTTTTCAATCTTTTAATCTATTGTTTGCCAATATTTTAAAATGAATTTTACAATAAAATTTATAAAAGGGAACAAACATTAATTGTTTATAAGAAATAAAGTAGAAGCCTGTATTTATACCAGTGCTGATAATGAATTAATTTAAATAGTTCAACAGAAAACTTTTTCTGTTTTATTAAAATATTTCCATTCTGAAAAATTGACTTAGTGACTTTCTTGGTTTTAGTCTGACAGCCCCGTATGCACTTAAACAGTTGGGATGTTCTGGTATGTCGAACTCAATGGTTTCATGGAATGTGATGTTAAGTTAATTATCAATTTAAATCTGAAAAATCTTTGAAAATTCAAATTCTGCAAAGTAGAAAATGCCCCATTATTAAAGCTTTAAGCCCATTTTGGCCATTTCTTTATACTTATTTATGTTTATTTTCAGTCCATTTTTAAATTTTTACTCTTGAGATAGATATTCCCAACAATTGGAATTTTCCCGGAAAGCCTGATTCACTGGTGGATTTTTTCTTTCTTCTACAAGTTGATTCTTTTAAACGTTTCGCAGTCCTTGTTTTCCCTTTGCTTATGTTAATAGTTTTTGAATGCTTTCCTTATTTTTATTCCTTTGTCAGTATCTTTTTTATGATTTTTTTATAAAAAGAATTTAATATTTAATGTTATTTTAAACAGTGTCTTAAAATTTGTATTTAGATTTTTATTTTTAATATGCTTCATTACAAGTGTTGTTCTAAATATATAAATGGTAAGGTTGCACATTTTAATAATTTAAAAATATGATTATTAAGGACCTAAAATTGAAAGGTGTATCCTCTTAATTCAAGTTAACTTGAGCAAATTTAAAGGAAATGAAGAGTTTTTAATAAATTTAAAAAATGGCTGCCACTGTTTTGGCTTAGAAGAGGGACGGGTTTAGGAATATTGGGGCCTTTTCTGGAAAGATGGGACCTGAACATTGGAAGTGTTATACTTGAACCAGAATAGCACCAAATATTGAGGAGGTATTAATAGATTAGTGAGTGCTGTTTAAACTAAGAAATTCTTTAGGACATACCAGTTTAAACCTTCACTTAGATGAATGGGCAATAGTGTTAAAAAAACTGATTAAGATAAGTTTGATTTTTAGCCCACTAGTATCAAGATGAAATTACATTTGTAATACATTAAAAAGAAGTATCTAGATAAAGCAAATGAGTTGGTGTTTTGTGGGTTTATTTAATAATGAAAACACCAATGGAGAAAACATGTAAATCTGAGAAATGTATATTTATATATATAATATAGAAAGTGGAGTAAATAAAAAGTGGTGGAGTTTTGATAGTATATGTTACAAGAGAATTGCATTGTTTTGTGTTGTGGAATATTTAGTCACATTTTTACATTTGTTTTTTTTCAGTTTTTGTTCATGAGATTTCATTTTGACCTCAGTTTTTTATTAGTTCTTTTTTAATTGTGTTATTTTTTATGCCATTTTTTTTCCACACATTGTCACATTCCCCTTTTTTGGTCTCACTGGTTCTGGGTGCAGTGATGTCACAGATACTTTACAATAAACATCTATTGTTTTTTTTTTTAATGGGCCAGGAGTTTTAACTGTTCCTCCCTAATTTTTGGAGGTGCTGGCAAACCTGCCCTCAGTTTCAGAGACACGTTACTTTGTGTTTTTTGTCCCTTCTAGAAATTCAATAACTTTGAAATGGATGCCTTTTCAGGATATCATATAATTAGTGAGTATTTTTGGGTAAATTGCTAATTGGGGTAAGTATAGACACCCAACAATTGTTATATATTGTGACAAAAGGCGGGGCCCATGCCTGGCCCGGGGTGCCCTCTGCATATGTTCAGGGGGCAGCCATGAGCTCCTCAGACCTTCCCTGGGATGCTTGGTGGCAGCCTCCTGGGGGATGATGGTGCCTCAGTTTCCTGCAGGGATCCATGGGGGATGGAGTTCTCCAAATCCCTGTGGGGGTCTGGGGTGGCCGCCAGGGGGTGCTGCATGGATCCCGGGGCCAACCTGGGCACCTCTACAGCCCCGCCCAGAAGTGCAGTTAGCAACAGATGATCAAGCACCTGGAGCACTTCTGGGTGGGCTATAAAAGACTTAGCATCCACCACTCAGGAGCCAGAATCGGAGGAAGAGGACAAGGTTACCTAGGAGGAGTGGTGGTGCCAAGGTGGAGAGTTGTGTGTTTTTGGGGTTAAGTGCTTTTTTGGGGCTGTGTTGAGCTGTGGGACATGGGGAAAAAATTGCCCCACGGCTGAAAAGAAATAAAAGTCTTGTTTGTTTTACATGTACCTCTGTGCTGGGGCGGGGGCTATATAGTGCCTTTATAAATATATAATAATCTTTTCAGTAATTTTAACTAATCAAGTTTAAATAGAAATGTTATATTAATGAAGGACTTAGATCACCCAATAATATTTAGGATAACCTTAAAATGAAGAGTATTTTATAGCTGTAACCCGTAACCTGCCTAGATTTATTATTCTGTAACAAACAGAACTGAATTCAGGCAGTATAATTGATTTGTCCTTTAGGTATTAGTGACCATATTTAGCTTTTTTGGCAGAGTAGCTTTTCAGAAATGGAAGATGTTTAGGGCAAATTTTAAGTGGATGCAGTAAAGTCTAATAAAGATAAACTGGAACAAAGTTTTAAGTGTGAAGTAGGGGTTAATTTCAAAATTTCACAATATGATTATAATGACTGAAATTATCTTGTTTTCAGTATTATCTCTGTATTGTTAAAATGTGTTCATGAAAAAATCACATACTCATTCAACGAATTTTCTATTGAAACAAAACCTATACTTTTTAATTTAAGACTGAAATTCAAGTTGAAACACACTATAAATAGACATCCATAAAAATAAATAAGTTAAATGAAAAGCATTTATTTTCAGTTGGCAGATTTTAATCCATTCAGATATGCAACTGATAAATTCAAGACCACAAATGTAAACAAATCAAATAAGCATCATCAATTTAAAATTTTCCCTACAGAAATAAAAATGCTTCTGACCTCATCTTTGTATGTATTTAATTTCCTTCATTGTAAATTGAAATGTAAAAATTTCAACATATTTTATTTGTCTGATTCATCTTGAAAAATCTTATATGTACTGTATTCTAGTTCTCTATTATAAATGGAAAGTAAAAAAGTCAACATATTTACATAGTTTAATCTGTGACCGTTACAGGAGGCAATGTGTCCACTGGCACTGAACCATCTCTCTGATGGTATACTTGTTACTGGGAAAAATAAAGCTTCCAGGCAACCTTAGCAAAAAGGGGGAGCTTTGATGCATCACTCTTCTACCACATCAGTGGATACTATTTTCTTGAGTAAATGGTGATGAAGATAACTTAAAAACATGGGCTTGTAATCCCGGCAAACTTAAATTCAGTTCTGTCTTACACTACCAATTACACATATGCCATTAAATTTTTGATTTTGATCATATGGTTGTTTCAATGCTGTTCTTCATCCAAAGACCCTTTCCCCAGAGTTTATCCCCACATCTCTGGTGATTAATTTACAATTCAGGATGGCCTGAAAGTGTTCATACAGTCACTTTGGTAAACTACCAATGCTATGGATTTATATCTGATAGACACCTAACACTTTGTGGTTTTATATTTGCTTTCTTCAGCAGTGCCTTTTCTCATTTTTTGTTGCTAACAATTCATTGTTTAATTGTTTATGGGTAACAAACACACACAAGTTTCAACTGAACCCTGAATATGGCTTAAACAGCCAACAATACTACTACAATAGGGCTTGAGATTAAATTTTGAAATTACATGGTTCCTTCATTTTTCCTTTTTGGTCTTCTCCTTGGTATTTTTCCTTCACCTTTCATTTCCCAAAAACCTTTTGGCATATCTTATTTCACCATTTTTATTATATGTCCATACCATGTAGCTGTTTTATTTCTATTGGTACAGTAGTTGTATTTCCAGTTCTTCACAGATTATTCTTTTTCTTACCTTGTCTGTTTTTGTTTTACCTATGACTCATCTTAATTACTTAACTTTAACTTCTGTTATTTTAGATTTATCCAGTAGCATATGATATTATTGGTTTTTTATATATATATATATATATATATATATATATATAAATTTAAAAAATTAAAGGAACACTTTTTAATCAGAGTATAGCAAAAAGTCAATGAAACTTATGGGATATTAATCTAGTCAGTTAAGTAGCAAAGGGGGTTTTTAATCAGTTTCAGTTGCTGTGGTGTTAATGAAATTAACAACAGATGACTAAAAGGGGAAAATGAGATGACCCCAAAACAGTAATGGTTTAACAGGTGGAGGCCACTAACATTTTTGCCTCCTCATCTTTTCTGACTGTTACTTCACTAGTTTTGCATTTGGCTACAGTCAGTGTCACTACTGGTAGCATGAGGCATACCTGGACCCTACAGAGGTTGCACAGGTAGTCCAACTTCTCCAGGATGGCACATCAATCGTGTCATTGCCAGAAGGTTTGCTGTTCCCTGCACAGTCTCCAGGGCATGGAGGGTTCAGGAGACAAGCAGTTACTCTATGAGAGCTGGAGGCCATAGAAGGTCCATAACCCATCAGCAGGACCAGTATCTGCTCCTTTGGGCAAGGAGGAACGGATGAGCACTGCCAGAGCCCTACAAAATGACCTCCAGCAGGCCACTGGTGTGAGTCTCTGACCAAACAACCAGAAAGACTTCATGAGGGTGACCCAAAAGGGCCCCATGTCCTCTATGGGCCTTTAGGGTCACTGCCCAGCAGCATGCAGCTTTGATTGACATTGCCATAGAATACCGAATTGGCAGATGCACCACTGGTGCCCGTGCTTTACAGATGAGGGGTTCACCCTGAGCACGTGACAGAAGTGAAAGGGTCTGGAGAGCCATGGAGAACATTATGCTGCCTGTACATCATTCAGCATGAGCAGTTTGTGGTGGGTTAATGATTGTCTGGGGAGGCATATCCATGGAGGGGCACACGACCGCTACAGGCTTGACAAAGGCACCTTGGCTGCCATTAGTATCAGGATGAAATCCTTGGACCCATTGTCAGACCCTATGCGGTCATTGCTCTGGTGCACGAACCTGGCCCATGTGGTGAGAGTATGCAGGCAGTTCCTGGAGGATGAAGGAATTGATACCATTGACTGGCCACCACACTTTCCTGACCTAAATCCAATAGAACACCTCTGGGACATTTGTTTTGGTCCATCTAATGCCACCAGGTTGCACCTCAGACTGTCCAGGATGCCTGGTCCAGATCTGGGAGGAGATCCCATAACACCATCTGTTATCTCATTAGAAGCATGCACCGTGTTGTCAGGCATGTATACAAGAACACAGGGCCATACAAACTCGCTTTTAATTTTGAGTTGCTGCAATTAAATTTTGGCAAAATGGACTAGCCTGCCACATAATTTTTCACTTTGATTTTTGGGGTCTTTTTAATTCAGGGCTCTGTAGGTTGATCATTTTATTTCCCATCAAATGATGTGGCATCCTTTCGTCCTAACACATTCCAGTCTATATCAGTATAGATATCCAGGAGGATTTCTTTTCCCATTGGATCTGATGTGTTTTAAAGTGTTCCTTTAATTTTTTGAGCAGTTTATATATATGTATATATATATCTATACTAATAAAAGGCAAAGCCCTCACTCACTCACCACCACTGACTCATCACTAATTCTCCAACTTCCCGTGGGGTGGAAGGCTGAAATTAGCAGGTTCATTCCTTACAAAAGTTGGGGAGGTTTCATTAAATTCTTCGTAATGGTCATAACTGGAAGCTGTTTTTTTCCATTTACTGTAATGGAGATGAGCTTGAAGCGTGGGGCGGGGTTAGTGTGACATCATCCGCCCTATCACGCAGTACATAGAAAACCAGGAAGACCTCCAAAAAGTGCTGAAGAAAACATGCATTATATAATTGAAGGCAGCAAACAATAAAGAAGCGGAGTGACATATGCAACCATATTCATGAGTTCTGCTATTTGGAAACAAAGACCCATGTAAACCTACACTTTAAATTAAGTTCATAGACAGGTTGCCTGGCTTTTGTAATTTAGTCCCTGCCCATATAGGCCGTCCGTCAGCGGCAATGAATAGCAAACTCCACAAATATTCACGGTGAAGGTCTCTGCTTATGCAGAGGAAGATGAGATGGTCAGGGTGGTGTTTGGCACAAACTCAGCAAACTGCGAGAGAAAGTTTTAAGTGCCTGGACTAAGGTAACATTAAATACAGCCATGGACATAGCAAGATGGCACCAGCACAGCTTGGAACCCGATGCATGTACCCGGCCCCGCGGAACGGGCCGGTGCACAGATAAAAAGCAACAGTTCCAAAGGCTGAACAAAACCGAATTACACAATTGAAAGGCAGCAAAATATAAGGCGCCTGATACATACAAGCATATTCATAACCAGATACTGCGGAAACAAAGCACCGGTGGAAAAAGTAAAGCCCCGCTTAAAGGAAGACAGTGTAAAAAACCCGTGCATGCAGTGTGTCGGGTCCAGTAAAGAAAAAAGACGAGCTGTTTATTGATGCGTAAGAACGAATCGATGAATGAAACCTGTCATCTTTTGCGATTGACAAACCCCGGAATGTAACTTGAACACAACAATCCTACAAATTGAACCTGATTGAAAGAAATAATATAATCAAATCCTTTATGACAGCAAAACCAGTAACACTACAAAACAAATACGTATATTGACAGTCATGTTACGTTTTTTTTAAAATGTTCCCTTTTCTTTTCTAGCTTTTTAACACACTACTTCTCCGCGATACGGGTAATATATATGTATATATATATCCCATCTACATACTCAATAATGGATACTTTATTGCCATCAATGATTGTTTTGGTAAAGCCATACCAGTGTATTCATTAGATGACGGGAAAAGTAAGAGCGAGGAGGATGACTTATTGAGGCATCAGGCTGTAGTGCGGCAACTCTATCTGAATTGCCAATCAATTTGAAAAATATATCTTTTCAAGTTCTTTTAACATATTCAAACTCAAGAGATCATTTATATACTGTATTATTGTTATTAATGGCCGGGGATATGAAGTGCTGGTAACACAATAAACTACAGATCCCATAATGCAGCGCTTCAGCTGCTTACCGTAATCAAGTTCAGCTTATGATGCCCGGTTATTGTGAAGCTAAACTCACCGATGCTGAAGAGAAAAGTTAATTCGAAATAGAGCCTTTAAAACCATGGGAGGCTAAAGTCTATGTTATGAACCTTGTCTCATTTTGATAATTGGCTGTATACAGAATTTAATCTAAGACACTATGAGACAAAACATCAGGAGTTCTGTGTTGTGAGATTCTCAGGATGGATTCGTTATGTGAGGCTGAAAGACCTGAATCAATGCAAGATCAGAAAGCAAAGAATTAAATAAGAATCACACTTAGCGGACGTTTTTCCCGCGACAATCACAAAGTGATTTCAATGAAGCTGCTTTTATGGAACAAATGCACCAGGCAACTTGCCCCACTTTCCTGTGCCAAGTAATGTTAAAACCAAGCCGCTACTACAGTGTTTCCCCAAATGACTTTGCTGAAAAACCTGAGACTGATTTTGCAGCCTTGTGACTTAAAAAAAATCAAACTACATGGGCCCAAACTGTGCATGTTTGGTAGAATATCTGTGTGTGGAGTTTCTCAGTGATAAGACTAAAAAAGACACAGTGCTCATATGAGCACTGAATACCTGGAATTCCACACACAGAACCTCAGCAAAAACAAAACGAACCTGTTGCCAAAAGATTGAGCGCCAGCCTAAATGACATATGAGCAAAGACAACTGAATGATTTGATTTGTTATTGCTGAAAGGAAAACATTTTATTTATATTTCCAGGTTTTGTTATGCAGCATGATATTTGAATTTGTATAATTTTGACAGGATATATTTTTATGGAGAGCAAAATTTTTTTGGGATATTTAAAATCTAAGTTTTTTTTTATATAAAATTACATAAGAGAAAAAGAAATTTGAATGTTTGTTCTTTTAACTTTTACTTTATTTCTAACTTGTATAATTTAGACAGGAATATTTTTATGGAAGAAATTTTTATCGTTATTTAAGGTTTGAGTTTATTCACTAATAATATTCCTGTCTGTTTTTACCATTCCTCCCAAAGATATTTCTTGAACTAAATAAAAATTCCTTCTATTTAAAATTTAAATAGAACTTGAACAAATACTGATAGTTCATAATATCCACGCAGATTTTACTGGTAAGAGCAGGAGTTATCCGTTTTAACAAGCAGCATTGATATGAAAAGTGTGTGTGTATATATGTAGATATGTATGTATATGTATATATATATGTTTATATATGTGTGTGTGTATATATATTTTATATGTATAGATATGTATATATATATTATATTTATTGTGTGTGTGTAAATATATATATATTTATATATATATATATATATATATATATATATATATATATATATATATATATAAATTATCACAACAGTGACACAATTACATTGACATATTCATTATTTTAAAATGTATCCTTTTTTCATTGCTTTTTTAACCCCTATTTGCTATAGCGGGTATTTTCTAGTGTATATATATATATATATACTAGAAATACAGCATAGTTTAAAAAAAAGCTAAAAAAGGAAATATTTGAAAATAAATAATGTTGTCAGTAATTTCACTTTTAAATAATTGATATTTTGTTGTCATATATATATATATATATATATTTTACACACACACACATAAACATATATATTATACTAATATATACACACACCATACATACACAAAATATACCCCAAATCATATATATATATATATACATACATACATACATACAACAGACATATATAAACATATATAACATATACATATATACACAATATTTTGTATCCAATTTACGCTTTTTTTAAAACGGTTGACTTTTACGTGCTCAAATCATTCAGTTGTTTTTGCTCATATGTCATTTTAGAGCTGGGCCTGGCATCTTTTTTGGCCACAAGTTGTTTCTGTTTGGTGTGGGGTTTCCCTTTTTTGTGGAGATTCTCAGGATGGATTGCAGGTGCTCATCAGTGAGGCGATCCTGTGGTGTTTTGTTATCTTTATCACTGAGAAGAGCTTTCACACAGATATTTTGCTACCAAACAGCACAAGGTTCGAGCCGCATGTGACGGATTTTTGTTCTTCAAAGTCCAAAGCCCGTGAAAACTCAGTGCCCAATAACTTAAACCCCTAACTTGTAGGAGGGAAGGCAGCTGAAGCGCTGCATTATGGATCTGTAGTTTATTGTGTTACCAGCCATATACCCGGGGCCCTTAATAACAATAATACAGTATATAAAATGATCTCGGGCGGATATAAATTACCGCCCGGGGGTGTGTAGCCCTTGAGTTTGACATATGGACTAAATAGAACTTGAAAAGATATATTTTTCAAATGTGACAATTCAGATAGAGTTGGCGCACTACAGCCTGCATGCCTCAATAAGTCATCCTCCCCTCGCTTTTTACTTTTACCGTTTATCTAATGAATACACTGAGTATGGCACCAAAACAAAATTGATGGCAATAAAGTATCCATTATTCGAGTATGTAGATCCCGGGGTATATATATACAAAATATATATACCCGTATTGGAGGAGAAGTAGTGTGTTAAAAAGCTAGAAAAGAAAAGGAACATTTAAAAATAACATGACTGTCAATATACAGTATTTGTTTTGTGAGTGTTACTGAGGTGTTGCTGTCATCAAGATTTGATTATCATTATTTTTTCAATCAGGTTAGTATTTGTAGGATGTGTTTTGTTCGTTACATTCGGTTTGTCAATCGGTTTTAAAGATGAGGTTTCATTCATCGATGTTTCTTACTGCATCAATAAACAGCTCGCTTCTTCTTTATCAGAGCATTGAACACTGCATGCAGGTTTTTACACTGTCTTCCTTTAAACGGGCTTTACTTTTTCCACGTTTCTTTGTTTCCACAGTAGCTCATTTATGAATAGCTTATCAGCGCCTTCATATTTTTTTCTGCCTTTCAATTTTGTAATTCGGTTTTGTTCAGCCTTTGGGAAATGCTGCTTTTTTTCTGTGCACTGCGTCGTTCCGTGAGCCACTTTTGGTGACATGCATGGGTTCCCAGCTTTCTGGTGCCCATCTCGGGTATGTCTATAGCTTTATTAATGTTACCTTAGTCCTGGCACTTAAACTTTCTCGAGTTTCACTGAGTTTTGTGTCAAAACCACCCTGACCATCTCATCTTCCCTCTGCTAAGCACAGTCCTTCACCCGTGAATATTTACCCGCAGTTTGCTATTGAATTGCCGCTGGGCCTTATATGGCAGGCACTAAATTACAACGCCAGCGAGCCTGTCTATGAACTTAATTTAAAGTGTAGGTTTATCGTTTTGTTTCGAAGTAGCAGAACTCAGAATATGGTTGTATATGTCACTTTTGCCAGCTTCTTATTGTTTGCTGCCTTCTCAATTTTATAATGCATGTTTCTTCACGGCTTTTAGGTCTTCCTGGTTTTCTATGTACTGCGGATTCGGGAGGCGGATGATGTCATCTAACTCCTTTCCGGCGTTGAAGCTCATTCCATTACAGTAAATGGAGAAAACTTTCCAGTTATGACCATTAGCGTGGATATAAAACCTGCCCAACTTTTGTAAGGAAGCTGTAAGGAATGAACCTGCCAAATTTCAGCCTTCCACCCACACGGAAGTTGGAGAATTAGTGATGAGTCAGTGAGTGAGTCAGTGAGTGGTGAGTGAGGGCTTTGCCTTTTATTAGTTTTATATATATATATATATATATATATATATATATATATATATATATATATATAAACTGCTCAAAAATTAAAGGAACACTTTGAAAACACATCAGATCTCAAAAAATGGTTTTTAAAAGAATTCTCCTTTTTGGAAAAATCCCAAACCCGATAAAGAAAATGCAAAATGTTAGAACGAAGGAAAAAAAGGGCCACCCGTTTTTTTGGAATTTGGAAATGAAAATTGGGGTCAACCTTACCAGAGCCCTTGAATTCAAAGAACCGCCTAAAAATCCCGGGGTGGAT
>NW_024384932.1:0-36400 GCF_016835505.1 Polypterus senegalus
ATCTACAGTCTTTTCAACCACTACACATATTTTGGGAATCGGCAGTAGAATATTAAAATACCGAGAACTTTAACAGCTAGTCGCTTCAGCCAATATTTACGGAAAATATTCAGAATCTTCTGAAAGCGACCTTGACGGTAGCCGATTTCAGGTTCAAAGAGGCATGTATGCCTTACCTGGGCAGGGTGATTTATACCACAGCCTTGACATTCTTTTTTCTGGTCGCAGTAGACAATAATGTCCAGCAGAGAAGTCATCAGACCTTTAACAAGCTGCAGGGCCTTTTTCCAGGTTTCTGGCAGTACCCCATCGGGGCAATCCATATTTGTCTCAGAAAGTCCTATCAACATCGGCTCCTGCGGAACTTGTTTGTGCACCCAAGGCTGTCCTGGAGCTAGGTAAGAGGTTTCTGTCTGATCGCCATTAACGGAGACGCCAGTGTCCGGCTGATCACCATTGGCTGTGACGGGTGACGCACGACTAGACCAAGGAAACTGGAATCCGCTGTCTGTCTCAAGGTCTCTTGACCAGAGAGTGTAATCAGGCCGTATAGTAAAATAACGCTGGGTCAGATTCTTGGTGGTCCTGAAGGCAATCCATCCGCCAGAGTTATAGAAATGGTAAGATTCAGGTCTTGAAGCTGCAGTCTTTGGAGTCTTAGGCGGAAACCCCGAGGCTGTTACGCCGGCATCCGTCATTTCAGAGTCCGGAGCTGACTATATGCGAGAGCTTTTAAAAGCTTCAAAGAATTCTGAAACGGTCTGATCCTTTGTCTGGATCCGTTGACAGACTGAGTATTTATGGTAAGAGGGATGGGGCGCGTAAATAAAGGGGGTTTTACAATTGCCGCCGATTCAACGATGTTTCAACCAGTTAGTCCTTTACCAGTCCGTCGCTTCAGCTTGCAGAATTCAGTCCTTGAATACTACAGGCGGATGACAGTTTTCCTTATGTCGCGCATGATTCTACCATTGTTTCAGCACAACTTGACCCGTTCCTCGTCGGCGCTCCAGCTTGAAGAAACTCAGGAACCAAACATCTTTTAACCTTTTCAAACGATCCTTAGAATAGAGCCTGGAACTGATGCTTCACGAGGCATCGGTCATAGATTCCATTTTTCTTCACAGAGTGTTTAGAACTGAGGAAAATGCACCACTTTTTATACAGCAGTTTCAGAAGTGTCCCAGGAAGTGGAGGGGCCAGACATCATGTGACACCTATCGGTGAGGCTTAGGCATTCCCTTCAGTCCGGCTGCAACATGCCTGAACATGTCTTAGGAAGAGGGGGGCTGGGAAGTGGTTGGGGTGGTGATGGGTTCAAGGGGGCAGGGTGGTGGGGGTTCAAGGAGGGTGGGGCATCCATCAAATTGCCCTTGACAGTTTCCTGGGGAAAACAGATGGCAGGGCTAAAGGTCAACAAACAACAGGTGGTTGGGGGAGGGGACTTTCTGTCATCAATCAACAGGGACCTGGATAAAGGTCATCAAAGGTCAACAAAACATCCGGGGGTGTGGGGAGGGGACTTCCTGAAAGGTCATCAAAGGTCAACAAAACATCCGGTGGGTGTGGGGGCGGGACTTCCGGTCTTCAATTAAAAAGGGGCGGGGTTTAATCTCATCAATCAAATTTGGATAAAATTTTGACAGAAGCCGCCTGACAGTATACTACTAGTGCAATACGCTGCTTGTTAAAATGGATAACTCCCGCTCTTACGTGCAAGTCTGCATGGATATTATGAACTATCAGATTTGTTCAAGTTCTATTTAAATTTTAAATAGAAGGAATTTTTATTTAGTCGACAGAAATATCTTTGGTAGGAATGGTAAAAACAGACAGGAATATTATTCCTGAATAAATCAACTCAAACCTTAAAAACTTATAATATTTTGCTCTCCATAAAAATATATCCTGTCTAAATTATACAAGTTAGAAATAAAGTAAACATTAAAAGAACAAACATTCAAATTTCTTTACTCTTATGTAATTTTATATAAAAAATAAACTTAGATTTTAAATATCCCAAAAGATTTTGCTCTCCATAAAAATATATCCTGTCAAAATTATACAAATTCAAATATGAACATGCTGCATAACAAAACCTGGAAATATAAATAAAATGTGTTCCTTTCAGCAATAACAAATCAAATCATTCAGTTGTCTTTGCTCATATGTCATTTTAGAGCTGGACGCCTGGCATCTTTTTTTGGCAACAAATTCGTTTCTGTTTGCTGTGAGGTTCTGTGTTGTGGAGATTCTCAGGATGGACTGCAGGTGCTCATCAGTGAGGCGACTCCTGTGTGCTGTTTTGTTAGTCTTTATCACTGAGAAGAGCTTCTCACACAGATATGTGCTACCAAACATGCACAAGGTTCGAGCCGCATGTAGACGGACTTTTTTTGTTCAAAGTCACCAAAGCGCTGTGCAAACTCAGTGCACTCAGTTTATCAGCAAAGTGCGTATTTGGGAACACCGTTGTGCCGACTTGGTTTAACATTACTTGGCAACAGGGAAAGTGGGGCAAATTGCACTGGTGCATTTGTGTCTCCCATAAAAGCAGCTTCACTTGAAATCACTTTGTGATTGTGCACGGGTTAAAACGTCCGCTGAAGTGTCAGGTTCTTATTTAATTATTCTGCTTTCTGTATCTTCTGCATTGCATTCAGGTTACCGTGATGTTTTGTCTCATAGTGCCGTCTTAGATTAAATTCTGTAATTACAGCCACATTAGCTCCACAAATGAGACACACGGGTTCAGTAAACATATACTCAGCCTCCCATCGGTTTTAAAGGCTCTATTTTCAGAATCAACTTTTCTCTTCAGCATCGTGTGAGCTAGCTTCGCAATAACTTGCAGCATCATAAGCTAGACTTGATGAACGCGGTAAGTGTTCAGCAAGGCAGCTGAAGCGCTGCATTATGGGATCTGTAGTTTATTGTGTTACCAGCGCTTCATATACCCGGGCCATTAATAACAATAATACAGTATATAAAATGATCTCGCGGGCCGGATATAATTACACGCCGGGCGGATGTGGCCCGTGGCCCTTGAGTTTGACAAATATGGACTAAATAGAACTTGAAAAGATATATTTTTGAAATGTGATCAGCGCAATTCAGATAGAGTTGACGCGCACTACAGCCTGCATCCTCCCCTCACTCTTACTTTTTTACCGTTCATCTAATGAATACACTGAGTATGGCTTTACCAAAACAATCATTGATGGCGAATAAAGTATCCATTATTCGAGTATGTAGATCGGGATATATATAAATACATATATATATACCCGCGTATCGCAGCGGAGAAGTAGTGTGTTAAAAAGCTATGAAAAAGAAAAGGGAACATTTTAAAAATAACGTAACATGACTGTCAATATACAGTATTTGTTTTGTGAGTTTTACTGAGGGTTGCTGTCATCAAGGATTTGATTATCATTATTTCTTTCAATCAGGCGCGTATTTGTAGGATGTGTTGTGTTCAAGTTACATTCCGTGTTTGTCAATCGTTGTAAAGATGACAGGTTTCATTCATCGATTCGTTTCTTACTGCATCAATAAACAGCTTTCTTCTTTATCTGAGACCTGACACACTGCATGCACGGGTTTTTTTTACACTGTCTTCCTTTAGCGGGACATTGACTTTTCCACCGTGTGCTTTGTTTCGCAGTAGTTGGATTTATGAATATGCTTATATGTATCAGGCGCTTCATATTTTTGCTGCCTTTTCAATTGTGTAATTCGGTTTTTACTCAGCGCTCTTTGGAACTGTTGCCTTTTATCTGTGCACTGCGTCAGTTCATGTGAGCCACTCGGTGTACATGCATCGAAGTTCCCCAGTTGTGCTGGTGCCATCTCGTGCTATGTCCATGGCTGTATTTAATGTTAACTTAGTCCTGGCACTTAAAACTTTCTCTCGCAGTTTCGCTGAGTTTGTGTCAAACACCACCCTGACCATCTCATCTTCCTCTCCATAAGCACAGTCCTTCACCCGTGAATATTTACCCGTGGCAGTTTGCTATTGGATTGCCGCTGACGGACGGCCTTATATGGGCAGGCACTAAATTCCAAACGCCAGCGGCAGCCTGTCTATGAACTTAATTTAAAGTGTAGGTTTACATCGTGCTTTGTTTCCGAAGTAGCAGAACTGATGAATATGGTTGTATATGTCACTTTCGCCGCTTCTTATTGTTTCGCTGCCTTCTCAATTATATAATGCATGTTTCTTCAGCGCTTTTGGAGGTCTTCCTGGTTTTCTATGTACTGCGTGATTACGTAAAGGCGTGATGATGTCACACGAAACTCCGCCCCCACGGCGTTCAAGCTCATCTGCATTACAGTAAATGGAGAAAAACAGCTTCCAGTTATGACCATTACGCGTAGAATTTCGAAATGAAACCTGCCCAACTTTTGTAAGGAAGCTGTAAGGAATGAACCTGCCAAATTTCAGCCTTCTACCTACACAGGAAGTTGGAGAATTAGTGATGAGTCAGTGAGTCAGTGAGTGAGTGAGTGAGGGCTTTGCCTTTTATTAGTATAGATATATATATATATATATATATATATATATATAGTGTAACGAGCCCTAGACACAGACAGACGGACAACGTTTTCTCACCCAGAACACACATATTTATTTACAATATTTACAAGTTTTTAGTTTGTTCACAACCCAGTGCCTCTGCACCGATCCCCAAAAGTCCAGGCCTCTCTCCCCAGTGCCTTTCTTCAGGCTGCCTCCACTCCTCTCTCGTAAGACTCCCATCCACTTCCACCCGACTCCAATTTTTGAATGAAGGGAGGCGGCCCCTTTTATACAAGCCCAGATGGGCTCCAGGTGCTTCCAACAGTCCTCCCAGACACTCCCTGTGTGGCGGAAGTGCGCTGCGCACCCGGAAGTCCTCCGGGTGTCCCCAGTCTTCTTCCCCCCAGCACTTCCTAGTGTGGCGGAAGCTCTGAGGTCCAGGGCTCTCCAGGCACCGGGGCGCCCCCTGGTGGTGACCACGGGCCCCTACAGGGTTGAGCTTCCAAGCTCTGCACCCGTGGTCTCCAGTGCAACCAGGGTGGCTGCCCCCTTGTGGTGTGGAGGAGGCGCAAGCCCTCCTCCGTTCCTCCTGGGCGTCCCATCTGGGTACCACCCCAGCCGTGTGTCACATATATATATATATATATATATATATATATATATAGTTTTTCTACTACAGTTGTATTGTTATTGCAAATGAAAACATTATTTTGATCCTGTAACTACATTTTATAATGCTTTCTTTTAATGCAACTAACAAATTCCTGGAAGTCACATGCATTATAAGAAAGATGACTCCTGCTCTACCAGCTTGTACTATTCATAAGTGTGTTAAAGAGAGAAACAAAGAGATAAGGTAGTTAGCACCACCCTTTGTCAATTTAAACAGCACATTAATAGTCTGTTCTTTTGTTCCTTGTGCTTAGCTTAGCAAAACATGAAATGCTGTCAAACTGTTTTGCTTTGCTAAAGAAAATTCAAGGTTATAATAGTTATGCTTTGGTGTTGCTTAAATCATTCATACTCATTCCAGCAATTTTTGTACAAAGCAATAAACTTTACTCAGCAATGGCTCCTGCTCTGCTATGCCCACCACAACAACTGGCCCAACAGGGAAATTTATAGCCTCCAACACTGTTTGGACCATATAAAATTATCCAAAATATGATATTAGTTACATATCTGCTTAATATTTTTAGGACTTAATCCTCCTTCCATCTGTCAATAATTTTGCATGTGGTCACATGGGATTCATTGTCAGAAATCCCTCTGTACCCAAGAGAGGAGGTCAAGTGTACTGCCTAGCATGTTGTGAGGCAGAATGAATAAAATAAGGGAGCAGAAGATGAGACATAGTCAGGAAGCCAAGCCAATTCCAAAAGTAAATAATCAGTCCTCGCTGTCATCAAACTCAGAAATCAAAACCACGTAACTGTAAACAACAAACCACTAAACAAAACACACAGGGTAAGATTTGGAAATCCATCCTTTACACTTGAATATCCAGGAAATGCATGGCGCTGACCTTTGCACAGGGCTATTCATGAAAGAGCAGATTTCAAAAATTTATTTCAAACAAACTGTATAAGAGAGAAACACATTCCGAACATCACGGGATAGAGGAAAGTTCAAAGTTTAAAATCCTGCCTAAAAGTACCAGTGATTGCCACTGAGCACTGTTTATCATTTATAGTAAAAATCTTGCATAGTTGTCAAAAATGAAATAGACTCACCAAAGCTAAATGTGTTTTGTGGCATTTCTGCAAGCAAAGTTTATGGACCTTTCTTTTTTGCAGAGCAAACTGTGACTGGATTTTCATACATGGACATGCTACAAAACTGGTTGTTTCCCCAACTTTAAGAAGATTCGAATGACTTAATTTTCATGCAGGATGGTGCCCCACCTCACTTCCACTTGGAGGTCCGGCGTTACCTGAATGACAACATTCCAGGACGATGGATTGGAAGAGGTGGACAACAAGATCTTGCTCATCGCCTGTTGGCCTCCCAGGTCTACAGACCTTATCCCCTGCGATTTTTATCTATGGAGGTACAATAATGAAAGAGTGTTTGTTCAACCTATTCCCGCTAATCTTCAAGATTTGAGACATTGAACTGAGGAAGCTGTAAATTCAGTAACTAGGGACCAGTTGACTCGTGTTTGGCAAGAAATTACCTACTGTTTTGATGTTCGTCATGTTACAAATAGTGCTCATGTTGAGTGCATGCAACCTCAAGGAACATAAGACCAAACTTTGAACTTGACCAAGCCCCTTAACCTACAATTGCTGAGCGCTTTGAGTAGTGAGAAAAGCGCTATATAAATGCAAAGAATTATTATCAAAGAATTAATTTCTGTCTTATACAGTTTGTTTGAAATACATTTTTAAAATCTGCTCTTTCATTTTGAATAGCCATGTATAATTGTGTTGATAATGTCACATGCAGTTCACTCCTGGTTGTCCCTGGATGGAAACACCATGGAAAAATATAAACAAAAACACACAAAAAAAAACCTGAAAGGAGAACAGTTCATAACAACTGGGTATGCTGATGAGGTTATACAGCTGAAGAGTGGTCATGGATTCTGCCCAGAGATGCTTATTCTCCACAGGAACAGCAGCTATTCCACCTGAAGCACCCTAAGGAGGAGGATGCTCGGTCAGTCATGTCACTTAGTTAAGTGATTTTTTTTTTGTAATGCTTTGTACATTTTGTTTGTTTCTCTTTGATGTTTTGTTTTTTCTTTTTCGCTGAATGGGTTTTCATTATTTTCCTAGAATCCAAGATGGCTGCACTTTTGTTCTGTCACACTGATACAATTAGGAGGGGAACAGGGCCAGTTTTCCTGGTCCATTTCAAAAAACAAAGCTGTAATATTCTAATTGTTCACTTTGCTATTTTATAGAAATTACTTCTTTGTTTTGTTCATCATGTGCTTAGAGCACTTCAGATCAAACTTCTTTTGTGCTTAATGTTTGATTTTTTCCTGAGTTGTGGTTTCCGCAGGAACTAACATGGAGCTTGTTTACAAAGATGCCTGTTAAACTTAATATGACGGGTCGGTCAGCTAAGTGTAGCAAGACCTTGTCCGCTTATCTTATAGCAGCTATTTACTTCAGTTTTTAGCATCACAAAATTTGCATTTTTCTTTCTTTTGTTTTGTCTTTCTCTCCTAAAATCCTTGGTAAGTCAGGAGCATGTGTATGCCCTGTAAAAATTTAAACACAAGACACAATGTCATTTTCACATATCTTTGTATGGAAGCTACATAAATTAAAGGGATGGTGGTGTACTCAGGTAAGAAAGTACACCAAGTAAAAACAATAAACTGCATGGAAATTTTCTCCAGCAACTCAACAGAATTAGTGAGCCATCTCTAAAAAATAATAGTGTCAGTAAAATAGGATGGCTGTTGCTTCACAATATGAAGATCACTGCCAGGAAATAAAACAGAAAACAGACTGCAGCCAATACAAAGGAGAATGATCAAATATATTTAAACACAGACAGAAGAAAACTACTGGTGAGTCGTGTTTAAATGCATCTCAGATTTAAAAAAATTATTTTCTTTTTGCGGCTCAGGTTTCATTAACTTCACACCTATGAAACCTTATTTAAGTGAACATGTATGCATACATGTACATTATATAAAAGGACCTTAGTCCCTCTGCACTGCAACGATATCCACAATATAGCAGGGAATTCTCAAAATACACACTAATGATGTTATTGACTCACAATGCTTCAAAAGCCAAAACATAACCAAAAGTGAACTGCAAAAGAGGGCAGGATGACTATAAAAATACACCCATTTACCCCTAAATTCTAACAAGTCATCATGAACATCAAAAGTTTTATTTGACCTGCCTTTACAGGGTTTAGTGTCTGTCAAACTTTGTTATGGAGTTTTCGGCCTGTTACTCACCTTCCAGAAGACTATGAACTCCCTCTCATTTCCCAACGCTCCCCATCTCTCTTACAGAACAGACTTCTTAGAACTTACCTCTTGACTGTGAAGTCAATTCAGAACTGGCAGGGAGAGGTCTTGAAACACACCCCATAGTAATTTCCAAGATTAATGATGATTTACAAAACTTTACAGTTGTTAGATAAAAGTATCAGCTAACACCGCATGTGGCACTGATAGAAAACCTTGTGTTTCTTTTCTGAATTTGGAAACAGACTTCCAGCTGTTCATATATTGGTACTAGTCTGGCTTTCTCTTCTAGCCAGGTGTTATTATTTTTATTTTCATTTTTTAACTTTTGACAAAATATTCAACCAAAAATACAAATCACATGTTTTAATATAGCAAGAAATGTCCCAGAGAAAAACTTAAAGAAGAAATACAGGGGTCAGTAGTGATTGGGTGACTCTGTATGTTATGCTGTAAACACGTTTAAACAATAAACAATAAACACTTTTACAAGTACAGTACTATAAATGTACACGGTCTGTTACAGACTAAAACCTTGTGTATGTGTGTACTGTATAATATTAACATACTAGCAGAATACCCGCGCTTCGCAGCGGTGAAGTAGTGTGTAAAAGAAGTTATGAAAAAGAAAAGGAAAAATTATAAAAATAACGTAACATGATTGTTAATGTAATTGTTTTGTCATTGATATGAGTGTTGTTCTCATATCTATATATATCTATATATCTATCTATATATATATATATATATATATATATATAGCAAAATACATACACACATACATATATATATAGCAAAATACCCGCGCTTGGCAGCGGAGAACTAAAAAGAAAAGGAAACATTTTAAAAATAACGTAACACGATTGTCAATGTAACCTTTTGTAAGTAGTGCCTGGAGGCACTATGAACTTAATTTAAACTTTAGGTTTACACCTTGCTTTGTTTCCAAAGTAGCAGCACTCATGAATATGGTTGTATATGTCACTCGCTCGCTTATTATTGTTTTGCTGCCTTCTCAATTATATAATGCATGTTTTCTTCAGCGCTTTTTGGAGCTCTTCCTGGTTTTTTTACGTACTGCGTTGACAGCAAGTTCACGTGATTACGTGGGAGGCGTGATGATGTCAGACGAAACTCCGCCCCCCACGGCTTTCGAGCTCAACTCCATTACAGTATATGGAGAAATATACCTTCCAGTTATGACCATTAGGCGTAGAATTTCGAAATGAAACCTGCCCAACTTTTGTAGGGAAGCTGTAAGGAATGAGCCTGCCAAATTTCAGCCTTCTACCTACACGGGAAGTTGGAGAATTAGTGATGAGTCAGTGAGTCAGTCAGTCAGCCAGTGAGGGCTTTGCCTTTTATTAGTATAGATAAGAGCAGCTCACTACTGAAAATGGCAAATACAGGTGGCAGTCAGTATCGAACCGCAGACTCTTGATTGCATCACGGCAAATCTTACCGTTACACCACGGAAGCTGTTGTATCATGTGTGAGCTTTTTGTGAAAGTGTTTATTTAATCTTTGGACTTCAGGCTTCACATATTCTATAGTTTATGCCTACATTTTGTAACATTTATTACTAAAATATGAAAAAGTTTCTGTTTTATCTATATGTTTACACAGATTACTGTAGAAACAAAACAAAAATGAAATCTTTGTGTTCCAAATAACGATCTATTATTTCCACTCTAAAACTCCAGCAGTTCACTCCTAGATAATCAAACAAGGCATGAGCTGGGAGAATTTTGTGAACGTTCTGCGACGGTAAGGGATGGAATAGCAGGCTGCTTGCTGCTTGTCTTAATCTGCACATTTACAAGACAAAAGACGCTGAAGGAGAGGTGCGAACGGATTTAAGGTGGACCGGATTTACGAGTTTTCTCATAGGCTCTGGTAATTCTAGTGTTAAAGGAGTTTTGCAATGCAATAATTTAACAACTTTGATTTGATAAACCTGACACACATCAAAATACTCTGAAGTATCCTAATCTAAAGAAATAATATTTTACTATTTATTTGGCTCTGTGAATCGCAATCAAGCCAGTTTAGAATCATGACCCCAACAAAAACTTTGCACAATTATCATTGTTAATTACTTTCAATTATACTTTCTACATAAAATGCAGGCAAAACAGTTTCAGAATCAGTTCAAAAATCTGTATCCTTATATTTCAATGAGAGTGCATCTATTTTAATGTTTTTATCTTCTAGATGATATTTAATAAATAACAAGTCTAATTTACTGATAAACAAGGCCCATCTTGGTTGATGCGCAGTATGTAGATATATTTATATACTTCTGGTTTGTACATATTTTAAAAGGTTTTTACCATGACTGCCCTTGATAAACTAGTTAGGTCAAAGGGTACTGTTAACGTAGATATGTTAATCTATGAATTGGACGCATGGTAAACTAGGTGGTCCTGCCTCATAGAAAGGACTCTGGAGTCACTTGCCAGGTACTACCTGCATGGAGTTTGCAGGTGGGCCTGTGTTGGTTTGCTTCAGATTGCTCCCACAGTCAAGCGATGCTAAATCGTCCACTGGTGTATGTGTGTGTGTTCACCCTGTGATGGGTTGGCATCTCGTCCAGGGATTTCTTGCACCCATTGCTTGCTAGGATAGGCTCCGAACCCGACCCCCCCACTGCCCTACTTAAGCGGGTGAAGAGTAGGGATGGAATACTATGATCTATCCTGCCGAAAGCAATTCTCACTTGCATGTTGTGACACATTGAGATTCCAGACATGGTAAAGGTTTGAGGCAGCCACCCATATAATATGTTCCTGACTGCAAAATTAAAGAACTGTAAGGCAAAAGTAATTTACAAGATTGAGTCCAAAATAGAACTGAAATACAGATGAGGGGTGTGAGGCTTTATAGGGAGTCTGGGGGAAGTGATGTCATCCTCAGAGCTGGGACCAGAACTGATGTCGTCCTTGGGGCTGGAAGTGTCGTGTTCTGAGCTGAGGCACCGGCTCCTGGTGGAATTTCCTGGGAAAGGTTGGCAGGAGACTTAGAAAGAGAGTCAGTGCACCCCGCTGCCCCCTGGAAGGATGTGTTAACATTATTCTCTAAGCCCTTCAGCTGCCTCCTATTCACACATATGTTACAAGGTCAACAATCCTTAAAACAGATGCAAAAATACTATGTACAATTTCAGTTACAGGTTAGTTCACTACTTCAGATTTAGCTTGGGAAAGCTTATGTTAACTTGTATATGTTATATTCAGTGTTTTGATCTTTTATATGCCCAAAAGATGCTCCTGTTTGCAAAGAATATCCTTGATAGTCAGCAAGAGTGATTAAACTGTAGTGCGCTTGGCTGCGGTTTACGCCTGCCTATATAAACAGTTACATGCCGGTCTGAGCAAATGTCCATCATACGTTACACTCACCCCTATATGACAAAATACTTAAAAACAAAAAAATGTGATATCTATCTCTTTGATGAAGAAAATAAATAACAGAAAATGTCCCAAACTTCAAATGAGTTAACTAAGTTGCACCCGAATGTTACACTATTTATACATTATTATACAACTTCTTACAATTAGGAAGTGATTATTTTGCCAAAATGAAATATACAGATAAACAAGCATTAGAATATAACGTGTTTTATTATTTAAAGACAATTAATGGTATTTGTGTCATTTTCCAATGTAGACTTCTTAGAGCTGTCCTCTTGGAGTTGTGTACTGAACTGATGCCTATGTTGCAGACACCAGCATACAGAAATCATGTGATCTCTGTTCAGGTACAGGTTTTCCATTCCGGCAAATTTTCTGGTCATTTCATTGTTCTGACACTTGGTGTCGCTAAAATGCTGTAACTTTCTGTGACTTTATGCCTCTTTTATGTTTTATAAATCACCAACTTTTGTGTAAGAAATGGCTTACACACATTTGTACATGAGGCTCCTGACCCTTAAGGCTTTCAAACATTTTATGTTTTCCATGAACTGAAGGATTACAGGGTACTGCTTTTCTCTAGAATTTGTCTAATGCTTTTTTTGTCTTTTATGTTTTTATTAAACCATTGACATGTTCCTTGTAGTATATTTGTAACTTGCTACCTTTATTATGTCTTTCTTTAATGAATGGTGATTTTGCATGGAATTAACTTCTAAGTACTGGGAGCCAAATCATAATAATGTGAATTGTGGTATTTACAATCAAAATTGTTCTACTGCAGTTCTTAGTCTTTTCAGCATTTGTCATACTCACCAGTAAATATTCAAAAAGTGATCGTATTGTAGGGATAAATCTTTGTGGGATATCTTGCATATGCTGTATGAAGATAAAAAAAAATCATCAGTGCTAGAATAAGGAATATATACACAGAATACGTATATACAAACACATTTTACAAACACTGTCCCAACTTTTTTTGGGGTGTATTGTAGGCATTCATTACAAAATTTGTTTATGTTGAACAAATAGAATTAAGTTTGTCAGTGAAAACACTGGAAATCTTTTCTTTGTACTTTTGCTAAATTACAGATTATCCTTTTTATATAATATATGTATATATTAGAGGGCACTCCTGCTGCCCAGACCTGACACAGGATACAAGTTCAACACACCTGCTTTTATTTATTTCTTTTTTCTTGTAGGAAACGCCTCCCTTGTTTCCCACCTGCACAGCACAGTGGAAGTGAAAGCACAGTACATAAAAACTACACTTCTCTTCTTTCACTTTTCTTCTCTTTCTCTAAGTCAACTTTCACTCCTGCCAGCAAGCTTCGTCTCCCTAGCTCCCCAAGTAGTGGTGGCTGGCTCCTTTTATAGGTCACCCAGAAGTGCTCCAGGTGCTCCATGACCTTCTTCCAGGTGTAGCAGAAGTTCTGCCACACAGGGCTCAACAGTGCCTGCAGCACTCCCTGGTGGCACACATGGAACCCAAGAGAGCTGTACCATACTCCAAATTCCATGGAGACCTGTGGGAGTCCGAGGCACCGCAACCCAGGGGGACTGCCATCTTGCACTCTGAGGGATGTAATGTCCTGAATAAACTCTCTCCCCCAGTCTTTCCACTCTATATACTGTATACATATAGAAGCTACAGAAGCGAAGGTCTGTGATATGGTTTGTATATGTATAGACAGAAATCCACAAAGTGAAAAAATGAACCACATATCTTACAATAATCTTTTTTTCCTGACCTTTTGACAACCTGTCATGTGTCACCATCAGAGGAAAATGATTAGACATACAGGAATCAAAGGCAAGATATAGCAAATGACAAAGTGTGTGGTAGGTGGGAGTAGGAGGGGTCGATAGCTTATATATGTTGTTAAGATGTAGAAAGGAGGACCAATTCAGTTTATGATGCAATCCATATTTACACAGCCACTGTAGGTCTATAGGCCATCCATGAGGGATTATTTGACACCCAGAAAGACTGCAAATGTAAAGTAAAGCCTCTCCTTGACCAGAGCTTAAAATCAGGAGATAGATAGATAGATAGATAGATAGATAGATAGATATCTAATATATAGTGCCTTATACTATCTATCTATCTATCTATCTATCTATTGATTATATAGAGCCTTTCATCTATCTATCTATCTATCTATCTATCTATCTGTTGATGAGCCACCCTGCTTTAAAGACAGGGTCCAGAATCCATATACATAGGCCCACTGTGTCAGGGAGAGTTTCCTTTCCTTTAACTGAGTTATTACTCTGTGTTCTCACCAAGTATATCATAATGCATCAATATATTTATTATTGACTGACATTTTGATGTATTGATATATTCTTGAGGCTTCAATATATTATACCGAAAGTACTTAGTGATTACGATTTTACATTCAGTTAATTAACTTTTTATAGTACTGGACAACTGCAAGGAGATGATGTAACTTCGTACCTATTACATTTTCTTTATTATCCCTTGCCTCAAGACCTGCTGGCATGCTTTGGTTGTGGGTGAGGCAAAAAAAGGAAAGTTTTCCATTGTGTATTTCAACATTACAAGAAAGAATAAAACAGTAGCTTTCATAGTTCTGGAACAATCACCTGTGGAAATTTCAACATTCAAGTATTGAACTTGTTTAGTGAACTTGGCCAGTTTTCATCTACCTGATAATTTTTTAATCAGCATCACAGAAAAGGTTTATTTTGACTGTGGAAATCACCAGACCTACTGATCCTTGACTATCAGGAGTTGCTATAAAATATAAATGTAATTTGCCAATTATACGCAAGATTTGGCTTTCAGGTCATATTTCAAAGACATTACATTTGCTTTTATAATACACACATTTGTTATTATCTGGTTTATTTATTTTTTTTAGTGTCTTTTGCATTTTATAGGCCCTTATTTGGGATTTTTACTTATGCTGAACACAATGATGACATTCATTTTCAGTTTCAAAGTGCTTTTAATAATGTTAGCATTTTTCCCCAACTTCCTGCAACACCATTATTATCTGTTATGGGCATCACTATTTTGTGTCATTGGTGTAGAAGAATGCTGGACTTTATGACATATAAAGGTCGGTGCTGTTCACTTCCTAGCTATCTGAGTTTATAGACAGAATTAGCGAGTCTGTTTTGTTCAGTGTTTCCTGGTAATAGAAATTCTGCTTATGAATTATTTTCTATGAATTTAATTTTTTTTGATGGGTCTGGGGTTTATGTCAGATCAGTTTGATTTTTTAGGTAACGAACTTGTCTCGGAATTCTAACCAATACTTCACTATCTGGTTCCTTAATTGTATTTTCTGTGATTTGACATACTTAGCAGAACAACATTTTGTTTTGCTTGTTTGGCATTTCAGTTTTTTTGTTCTGTTGTGTGACAGAGGGGACTGGGCGGTCTCATGGTCTGGAATCCCTACAGATTTTATTTTTTCTCCAGCCGTCTGGAGTTTTTTTGTTTTCTGTCCCCTGGCCATTGAACCTTACTCTTATTCGATGTTAATTAATGTTGATTTATTTTGTTTTATAATTGTGTCTTTCATTTTTCTATTCTTTAATATGTAAAGCACTTTGAGCTACTGTTTGTATGAAAATGTATGTATGCATGCTATAAAATTCTTAACTAAAAAGGTAATTCTTTGAAACAAACAATATCCAATGACCAAATAAACAGAGGTGAATGTCTTTATTTTGATTAAAAATAATATACATTTATCTGATTGATTCAGTTTCTGTGAGACTTACCTGAAATGTAGAAATAATTGATCTAATCCTTCTCAAAAAGAAGTCAGGTATTGGAGCATAATTCTGAAAAATAAATACATTTAATATCAAAAAGATCATTTTGTGCATTATATATATACTGTAACTAGCTATCATTTACTCATGCCTTTTTTGAGGACGTTATACTTTTATTATACTGTATGTGCATGCAGGAATAACATATGATCAACCAAAAAATACTAATCATATTAGAGCATTAACACTAGAATTACAAGAGCCCATGAAAAAACTCGTAGATCCAGCCCACCTTAAATCCGTTCACACCTCTCTGCCAGCGTCTTTTTTCCTCTAAATGTGCCGATAAAGACAATCTGCAAGCAGCCAGCTATTCCATCCCCCCACCGACTTAGAATGTGCACAAACTTCTCCCAGCTCATGCCTTGATTGATTATCTGGGAGTGAAGTGCTGGAGTTTTAGAGTGGAAATAATAGATCGTTATTTAGAACACATGGATTTTCAGTTTCTACAGTAATCTGTGTAAACACATTGCTAAAACAGAAATTTTTTCATATTTTTGTAACAAAATGTAGGCATAAACTATATAATGTGTGAAGCCTGAAGTCCAAATATCAAATAATCACTTTCAGAAAAGGTTCAAGGAAATGACAACAGCTTCTGTGGCGTAGCAGTAAGATTTGCTGACTTGTAGTCAAGAGTCCCCAGTTCGATCCCGACTCACTCCTATATTTGCCGGTGTACATTTATAGGACTTGTAAAATTTACCCTTTTTTTTCACTTTTATTCTCTTTAAATCACGATGCATACTTGGGGATCTGACGCTGTTAGTTTTTATTTGAAACTGGGAATAACAAGATATAAGTAGTATTTTGAGGCAATGGAACTGGACATTCTCTGATCTGGGGGGTATTTTCCGTACGTCGCTTAAATCATCCGAGATCAGATGCCTCATCTTGGATGAGTTAATGCCAGTGAAACTCATCCAGGATAAGTCGGTTTTTCAAACGCAGCGGTGTAGTAGATTAGTTTAGCTGGATCTAATCATCCGTGATGAATGCGCACGCTGAGTGAAAAGCCCATATATATTGAGTCTAGAAAACATGATCAGCAAGTCTTTGATAGGCTGCAACAAAATGACGAAAGAACGGGCACATTTTTTTTCACACAAGCTGTGCATGCGTGCGTGTTACTCGAAGGATTTCAAGATTTAATATGCACAAGGGGTAACACTGCAAAAGCAGCCCAAACCAGAAAAGACAGCTGGCAAAAAGTGGCTGACAAATTAAACGCGTGTGCATTGAACTTACTGAAAGCAGAGTTTCATTTCCTATATGTCAGATTAATTATTATTTAATATGTTATAATTCCAGATCAAACGTGACCACAAGGAAAACATGGGGACAGGTTAAAGTGAAGTACAAGAGTATACTTCAAACTAGTAAATATTAATATATAACTATTTAAAGAATTGTTGACATAAAGAATCATATATAATATAAAAAACATTAATTTTAAAGCTAATAAGAAGGCAGACAAGCAAAAAACAGGTGGAGGTCCACGCGGTCCAGACCTAACCCCTGCGGAAGAGTTGGCTCTCCAGCAAAATGGCCATCGCCATGTTTCTGAGGGCATTCCAGGGGGAAGCTCCTCTTCAGAACCAGTGGCAGGATGCAGTGGTCACTTCATTTCAGGTAAAGGATGGTCATTGTACAGTATATATTTGTCCTCAATGTGTGCTATAGGTAGGTTCCATATAGCCCTCTTTTTTGTTGGGTCAGTTGCAGTGAATGTCATATCCCTAGAACTTTTGTCTGACCAACGAGATATTGATGGAGGTCAAATATTTGATTAAGACACTGTGTCTGATTATTCATCAGGAGCAGAGGTACATTTTCCAAATAATGTTTGATCAAACTCCACTCTGATCAGTCCCATGTGCCCCAAAAACATTTGGAAATCCTGGGTAATGAGAATGTTAGGCTGATTTTGAGATTCTTTACGGAACTGTGGGTGTTTTTGCCTGTGTACCTGCAATGGCATGAAACGCCTCTTTTATTGTCTGCACACGCAGGTGTCCAGGAAACACTATGAAAACCCGAAGGAAATATTTCAGAGCCAAACAGACTTTACGAATTGCCCGGCAAACTGCACTGTTAGACAGATTTTCCGCATAGACTACAGTATATAAAAAGTGCTGCTTGCAAAAACCCTCAAAGCAATTCATACTGTCTGTGTAGTTGTGAGAGCCCGACTTTGTCTAGTTTGACTTTGAATATAAGGTGCTAATAAATCTTTAAAGTACAATATTCCCACCCGGCTAAAGCGGTATTTTTCGAAAAGAATTTCCTCCAGGAGCAATAAAGGATCTTGCCGATCGCGCAAAACCCTCTCTCTATGAAATTCTCTTCTTATAATTTGCATACTGATAGCAATTGGTCACTCATTCATGAACGGCGAAGCTATGACTGAATGAATTCCATGCACAGACACTGATTAAGTGTGTGAGCCAATCCTTGTTTACATAAAACAAACCTGCTACGAGAAGGTTTGAGGATTTGGATGTGCTGCTATGACAACACATCCAGCAAGAGTTTCAAAAAACCGACAGAACCAGGATCATGCCAAATCGTCAACTATTACATCCGGCTAAACGAGTAATCCACGTACGAAAAATACCCCCCTGGAGTGATAAAAGCTGACACACAAATGCTGGTGAATCTGCCTTCTTCGTATCTCACCGTCACTTGATTTTTTTTTATTCAGTTTTATTGAGTGTTCCTGCTCACACTGAATTATTATGCACCTTATGGTTATGGGGAGTTGGGATCGTGAACGCGGCTGAGAAAATGACAGAATAAAAAAAGCAAAGCTAACCTTTACAAGTATCATAAATTACACCGGCTGTTACAGACTGGAATCAAATTTAAGTTTTTATTCTAAAAATAGTAAGAATACCAGCAGGTCAGTTCTGACTAATACCATTGCGCCACCAAAGCTGTGATAACAAATGCATGTCAATGTCACAGGTAAACACAGGTTGTTTTTCTGCAGTTATATTTTTTAATAAAAGTGCATTTGTTTTGTTATATTTCTACCTTTTGTGAAACTGTTTCTTTGATATTTGGACTTCAGGCTTCACACGTTATATACTTCATGTCTACATTTTGTCAATTACTACTAGAATATGAAAAAACGCTTCTGTTTTAACAATGTGTTTAAACAGATTACTGTAGAAACGGAACAGACATGCAATGAGTGTGTTCCAAATAACGGTCTATTATTTCCACTCTAAAACTCCACTTCACTCCCAGATAATCAATCAAGGTATGAACTGGGAGAAGTTCGTACATGTTCTAAGTCGGTGGGGGGATGGAATATCTGGCTGCTTGCAGCTTGTCTTTATCGGCACATTTAGAAGACAAAAGACGATGGCAGAGAGGTGCAAACAGATTTAAGAAGCGATTTAAGGTGGGACGGATCTACGAGTTTTTTCCACAGGCTCTGGCAATTCTATTGTTAAACATAACCTTCCTTCACTTGTGCTCTATGCATCCATCCATTTTCCAACCTGCTGAATCCAAACACAGGGTCACGGGGGTCTGCTGGAGCCAATCCCAGCCAACACAGGACACAAGGGCGCCAACCCACAGCAGGACACTCACCAAGCACAATTTAGAATTGTCAATCCACCTAACCTGCATGCCTTTGGAAACCGGAGTCCCCGGAGGAAACCCACGCAGACACAGGGAGAACACGTAAACTCCACGCAGGGAGGACCCGGGTCTCCTAACTGCGAGGCAGCACCGCTACCACTGCTCCACCGTGCCACCCGCTCTATACATCCATCCATCCATTTTCTAACCCGCTGAATCCGAATACAGGGTCATGGGGGTCTGCTGGAGCCAATCCCAGCCAACACAGGGCACAAGGCAGGAACCAATCCTGGGCAGGGTGCCAACCCACCGCAGGACACACACAAACACACCCACACACCAAGCACACACTAGGGCCAATTTAGAATCGCCAATCCACCTAACCTGCATGTCTTTGGATTGTGGGAGGAAACCGGAGCCCCCGGAGGAAACCCACGCAGACACGGGGAGAACATGCAAACTCAACGCAGGGAGGACCCGGGAAGCGAACCCAGGTCTCCTAACTGCGAGGCAGCAGCGCTACCACTGCGCCACCGTGCCGCCCCCGCTCTATACATCAGGGTGCTATATAATCTAACATTCTGTTAGTCTTCTGAATCACTTCTGTATATGGTTTGGATGTAGATAGTGACAAGTCTACTATGACTGTTAAGTCCTTCTAATAAGGGTTACTACCTCCCATTGTGTGTTTAAAATCAAAAATTTCAACTTACTATGTGTAATACCTGACATTTACTTACATTAAATTTCATCTGTTACTCATCTCCCCAAGCCTGAATGTTCCAAGTTGCTCTGCAACCAAACTGATTCTACATTTTCTGTCCTTCCACCTAGTTTGCTATTATCTGCAAACCAACATTTTATTAATTATATCCTAGTCCAGATCATTTATATGTATTAAAAGGAGCAGCAGACTAGCACTGACCCCTGAGGGACACCACTTTTAAAATCACCTAATTCTGAAAATAGTTCCCCTCACCATAAACCTTTGCTTTTTGTGTTTATACATAACTACACACCATGTCTGATCACTAACCTCTCTTGTGGTAACTTATCAAAAGCCTTCGTAAATCAAGATTAACAGTATCACATTTACATCTCTTATCATAAGTTTTTGTTGCTTTCTTTTAAAATTCAGACATCTTTTTGAAACATGACCTTCCCTGTCCAAATCTATGCTGACTATGTCTTTATCGATTTTTTACTTATTGTGTGTTGTGATTACAACTGAGTGAAGGGAAGTTTAATCAGAAAGAGTTAATTCTAGATGTCAATATCTGCAAAAGGAAACCCTGAGAATTCACTTGAAGTGTGGTACCAACTAGTTTAACGAAATTAAATCTAACTTGCCTTGACTGAGAGAACAAGTAATTAATAATATGGAATTACATGAAGTGAATTGCTTCATAGTTTTTACAAGTGTATTAAGTACCAATTTTAGGCTGGTACAGTGAGTTATGCTGCTGCCTCACAGTTAGGAGACTCTCTGCATGGAGTTTGCATGTTCTCCCCATGTCTGCATGGGTTTCCTCCCACAGTCTAAAGACATGCAGGTTAGATGCATTGGCCATCCTAAATTGTCCCTAGTGTGTGTGCCCTGCGGTGGGTTGGCATCCTGCCTTGCACCCTGGGCTGGCTGGGATTGGCTCCAGCAGACCCCTGTGACCCTGTGTTAGGATATAGCGGGTTGGACGATGACTGACCAAATACCAATTTTTAAATGGTTATAAAAGTAATTATTTTGGTCTGACACAAGTTTGGTGGCTGACACAGTGATACTGGACTAAGTATATTAATTTACACACTGTAAAAAAATATTTTTATAGACAAATTTACATTTACAGTATTTTCATGTTATTCCAAATAACTGATGTCTTCATGTATAAAAAGAGAATTATACTGCAATTTGACATTTTCTTTGTTATGTAACAGATTTTGCCTGTCACTCTAAAAACAAAGATATATAAAAACAAAGTAAATCATACCAATTTTAATCTGTACATTTAGTTTTATTTGGCAATTCAAGTTGTATTACAGAAAAAAAATAAATAAACACACAAATTTTATACTGTGAAAAAATCTTAAAAATAAGTTAAAAGTACACCAGCAAATGGGTGCCAACCAAAAACTTTAAAATGACAATCATTAACCATATTTAAAAAAAATATATAAATACCACTAAAATCATTGTAATTTCTATTACATCATTTAGTGGCAATAGACTCTTCTTCTTCTTCTTCTTCTTCTTCTTCTTCTTCTTCTTCTTCTTTCGACAGCTAATTCAAAGATACTCTGTGGTTTGCAACATTGTTCAAATACGTAAGCAATGAAGAGATCACTTAAGTGATATATTTATGATATTTCTGCATTATTTTAGGGTTTCAGTACTGATCTGAAATGTAAAAAAAAGAAGTTTTGTAACAGACATTTACCTTGAGAATACAAGGAATATTAGATTTTTATTACATCAAATGACTGTCATTGAAAGGTTTATTGATTGCCACCAATTGCTGCCATAATTTTTGTCTTATTTTTGCAATTTTTTTCAACTTGTTATATTACAGTACTTACAGTTATCAAAGAAAGAAGTGAAAGCAGGAAGAATGATTCTGATGAGAGAGCGGAATCCTGTAGAGAGAAAACAGTTTTTGTTAATATTATTAACAGCTTATTTCAAGTACAGATTGCAAAACAAACACCTGCATCCACATCTAGTGTAGTGCGGATGTCACTGAATTTTAAACCACAAGGGTGCTTGTTAAACTGCCACCTCTGACTTACTTTGTGACCTGCTACTCTACTTGGGTGTTACTTCCTGATGTTTGGTTTACTTTCATATGAATTTGCTCTTATTGCTTATCTCTTTGATAACATTTTTAGTTTCTTAAAAGGTTACTTCTTTAGTGAACTTACATTTGCCTACATACTGTAGATTAGTATTTTTATGCCCCACTTACTTTACTTCATTAACCATAAATTCAAACATCACAATAAAATATATAACAATGTATTCATCGATAATCCACAAGATGCAGGACACATTAAAAGCACACAATTCATTTAAATAGTTATTTATTTTAGTTCTGTTCTCTGCTGTACCTGGGATATATTAAAATTAAGAGGTAATAAACATGTACAGTAAACCTTATCATTAATAGTGGTGCTTCTCTTAATATTTATGTATTAATGCACTTTTTGCATTTTTTATTTTACTGAAATATTACTATGCTCCTCCAAGTGACAGATGCACACATTAAGTATATAGTACCAATATTATTTCCAGTATATTCAGGAGCCTTATAAAATGATCCATGGTTGCTCAAAATAATGTAATAATGGGACGAAGTGGCTTAAGTGGGCCTGCTACTCTGATCACAATTACAGTTTGCTGAAATTGAAAACCAAAAAGGAGAACTCAAAACAAACCTGTCTAAACCATCAGCGTACTGGTGTGGTGTGGTGGAAATAAAATGTTTCACTTTGGTAATTGCTGCTCACCTCGAATGGGAGAGATGCCATCTCCATGATGCTGTTTATGCTGTTTTTGTAACTGGTTACTGTGACAATCAATCTGTTACACCCAGGAAGCACTTCCAGGTCTGGTAGGACTCCAACGGTCCTTGTGTCATCAGTATTCCACAGCTCCTCCTGGTGGCCACCACAGAATCCAGAAGGACAAGCCCCAGGAACCACAACTCCCATGCTGCCCTGTGGGTGTCCATCCAGATGAGATGCTACCACACAGTGTATGGGGAATGTTGTATCCATAGCAGGCAGTTGCCCACTGTCCTAGCATTCCCGGTACACAAGCCCAAGCTGTGTTTCTTTCTGGGGTTGCTGGCTCACCAACCAACCCTGTGTAGCTGTTGCTGCTGCATCTTTCTGTGCTCCTATCCTGGTAGGGCAGGGGAATATTACCGCTGCCCAGTTGTCCTTCTTTTCCTGTGGCCTCCTGGCTAGGTAAGATAGTATGACCTATCTTGGCAGGGACACCCATTGGCCCCTTACAAGAGGCATATATTTTGTCCATATATCCTAATGTATGGCATAGTGTATATGATAACATATAGAAACTCATACAAATGTAATTAAGATACTTAAGCCTTAAATAGAAACATCATAAATAAGAAGTACTGCCTTTTTGTGTAATACCAATTTCTTACTTCATTTTCTATGTGAACTGTTTGCCTTTTGTTTCAATAAATCTTTGAAAAATTAACATTTGAACAGTGGATTTTTTTTAGATATGCATTACACTTAATTCTCAGATCTTTCCAGTAGCTGTATTTGAAACTGTTTGGAAACCCTTAATAAATGCAGTTTAATACAAAATTTACTTTCGGATGAGTTAAAGTAACTTTATTGGAGAAGTAAAGCAAAAACACAAGTTATTATCATCCCTGATAGGCTCTGACATTTACTGGCATTTGTCTTTGAAGATAGAGATGTTAAATAAACATTGGTAATATGTTTTTAATAAGTGTACCATTTTACATGATTTTCAGTTTTACCTTTTTAGTAATGGACTTCAGTAACAACTATATGATTTAACAAAGTTGTAATGCTACTCTGATACTCTTATAACATTTCAGCTTGTTGCAGTTCTTCTCAAGATTCCCACTCTTGACTCATCTCAAGTAAATAATTACAGAGAGTCTCTCCTTTTTACTTTCTGTCCAAAACACTTTAACAAGTGGTGTCTAATGGAGTTTCTTCCTTTCTTCTACAGAACAGTCTGCTTGATCCTAATCAGTTGGGCTTTAAGAAGAGCCATTAAACTGAGAAAGGTCATTTTACCATTTCCAGCATGTTACATTACATTTTTTAATCTGGGAATTGCAACTCTCTTGTGTTGTTCTCAGCACGTACCTTGTGGTAATCATTTTTGCACCATTGTCCTGTAACACTTGTTCCCAAACAGTGTCCTGACTGATGCTACTCAATTATGTTGATTTCTTTTGTAAGTCTCTTTGGATAAAAGCATTTGCTAAGCATATAAGTGTAAATTTAAATTTGCAGCAGTTTAGAGCTATCAGTATATCATGTGTCGTCATCGTGTTAGATCTCTCCTATTCTTCAACAAGGTCATCTACTAGATCCTCCATGCCACCCTCTCTGACCTTGGCATCACTGGGACAGCCCTCAGGTGGTTTGAGTAGTACCTCTTGGGCAGAACCCACCATGTGTACTGATGTGGAGAGATGTCAATAGTACACCAGGCAAGCACAGGGGTACCTCAAGGATTGGTGCTGGGTCCGCTCTTCTTCTCCCTGTACACATCCTCATTAAGTCATATTATTAAGTCCAAAGGTTTCTCTTTGTCAGTGCTGTGCTAATGATATGCAGCTGTAGCTGTCATTCCCTCCAGAAGACCACACAGTATCACTCAGAATCTCTGCATGTTTCACTGGTATCACAACCAAGATAAAGGAACACCATCTCCAGCTCAACCTGGCAAAGATGGGCATTCTTCTTATCTCAACTTGTCCACCTATTCAGCATCCCATCTCTATTCAGCTTGGCACATTATTGCTAATACCTGACAAATCTGTACACAGCTGTCCTTCAGGGACAATGTTGCTACAGTGTTTCAGATTTGCAGATACATTTCTTACGGGTGGGCTTCTGTTCTCTTTCTCTGAGGTAGAATCCTCATCATCACCTCTGTTATAGCATGTCTTTATTTGAAAAGAGCAATGTCAGATCAGGGCAAATGTGAATGCGACTGAGAATGAAATTGAATAAAAAAAAAAAAACGCTAAACTTTGCAAGTACCATAAATTTACACCAGCTGTTGCAGACACAAATCAAATGTATTTTTTATTGTATAATAGTAACAATAAGAACAGCTCACTACTCAAAATGGTAATTCTGGGAAGCAACTAGAATTGAACCTGCAACTTCTTGATTATGAGTCAGCAGGTTTTACCACTGCACCACCCAAGCGGTTTTGTCAGTGTTGTACCCTCACCCAGTTTCTTTTTCTTCGCTTATATTCTCAAATAAAAGCACACTTGTTTTGTTATATTTGTATCTTTTGTGAAAGTGCTTATTTAATATTTGGACTTCAGGCTTCACACATTATACACTTTATGTCTACATTTTGTCATTAGTACTATAACATGAAAAAAGTTTCTGTTTTAGGTATGTGTTCAACATTTCTTGCATTTCTCACATTTCCTGCCATCCTAAACTTACACAGATCTTTGTAGACACAGAACACACGTGAAATGCATGTGTCCAAAGTAACAAGATATTATTTACCCTCACCACTCACACTCAGGTAAACAAGATTTGAGGTGGGAAAACTATTTGTCCAACTTAAGCTGAGGCAGTTGGGGGTGATTGGATAGCAGGCTGCTTGCTGCTTGTGCTAATCGACACATTTGCAAAACAAAAGATGGAGAGGTGTGAATGGATTTAAAGTGAGTTGGGTTTTTTCGTAGGCTTCAGGGATTCTGGTGTTAAATATATGCACTGTTAGACACACAGGGTTTCTGTAATACTTATAATAACTGTAATTCCATTTTGAACCATGGGTTAATGCTGTCGATTACACCTTTTCCTTTATTCCCTTTTATATCTGAGGATCATTGAGAGGACCTTTGACATCACTTTCCCACCAACAAATTGAGTCAGCCAACCTGAGATTCAGATCTGAATAAGACACATCGAATCAATGCGATTCAACCTTTTTTCTTTTGCTTTTAACCCTTTGTGTTTTTTTTTTTCTCATTACAGTGGTGTGGTCAGCTGGATTTACACCCAGGATAATGGAACTGGGGCGGCAAGGTGGCACAGTGGTAGCGCTGCTGCCTCGCAGTTAGGAGACCCAGGTTTGCTTCCCGGGTCCACCCTGCATGGAGTTTGCATGTTCTCCCCATGTCTGGGAGGGTTTCCTCCGGGCACTCCGGTTTCATCCCACAGTCCAAGGACATGCAGGTTAGGTGGATTGGCAATTCTAAATTGGCCCTAGTGTGTGCTTGGTGTGTGGGTGTGTTTGTGTGTGTCCTGCGGTGGGTTGGCACCTTGCCTAGGATTGGTTTCTGCCTTGTGCCCTGTATTGGCTGGGATTGGCTCCAGCAGACCCCCGTGACCCTGTGTTCGGATTCGGTGGGTTGGAAAATGGATGGATGGATGGATAATGGAACTGGTAGACCTGGTGACTTTGGTGAAAGACTTGAGTGAACAAGTACAACAACTGCAGATACAGGTGTTGGAGATCTGTTTTTGCTTTGAAATTAAAGTCTTTTTCTGTATCAGTATCAAATAAGTAAATTAAATCCTGTATGATTAACTGTTGTATAACAAGAAAATGTGAAAAGTCCCAGGAGAGCAAATACTTTTTATATACACTTCATGTGATGAAATGCAACACATTGCTACTGACTGGAATGATGATCAACAAGTACTGCAAGTTAAATGTGGTCATTGCCTCAAAACTTTTTAATTCTTTGTTTTCCAGAAGTGATTGGTGTGAAAAGTAACCTGAAAATCCCTGAGTTACCTAGTGATCATTACAATATATATTGTGATGGATGGCCAGGGCCCTTTCCCAGCTGGGAAGCCAATATATTGAAAAGACCGGGAGAGCAGATGTGCATTGAACACTGCCTCTCCCGGAGAGCTAGATGGCGGCCCCCCTAGGTTGTAGCGGCGTTTCTGATTCCTGCAGAGATCCATGGGAGTTGGAATTTCTCACAGTCCTGTTGGATTCTGTGGGTGTCACCGGGGGAACTGCAGAGCCCAATATTGGGTTTCCCTTACACCTGGGATACTTCCAGATAATGCTGGTGTCCCACCTGAAGTGCTTCCAGGTGCAGCAAAAAAAGAGCTGCCTCACTTCACAAAAGGAGCCAGAGTTGGGAGGGAGAGTGACAAAGCTTACTGAAGGAGGAAGAGTGAAGAAAAAAGAAAACACTTTGTGTGTTGTATATTGTTTTGTGCTCATTGTAACTGTTTGCCCAGAGGGGACTGGGCGGTCTCGTGGTCTGGAATCCCTACAGATTTTATTTTTTTTTCTCCAGCTTTTGGAGTTTTTTTTTTTTTTTTTTTCTGTCCACCCTGGCCATCGGACCTTACTTATTCTATGTTAATTAATGTTGACTTATGTTTATTTTTTATTGTGTCTTCTATTTTTCTATTCATTTTGTAAAGCACTTTGAGCTACATTTTTTTGTATGAATATGTGCTATATAAATAAATGTTGATTGGTTGATTGTGCTGAGGTGGTGGGTATGAAAAGAACATGTTTCCAACACCAAAGTTGTGGAGGGACAGGGATCCTGACCCTTACTCTGGCCAGCCCCGTTCACTTTTTGCCTATAAAAATAACCTTAACTTTAGCCCTAATTTGATGCCCCAACAAAAACAGGAGCTCGAAACAGTAATCCTGTCAGTGCCTGAGGTGGTCAGCAAGAAACCTGGTTGAACCTCACTAATTGTTCAGGGGAGGCCATGCCACCTACCGGAAGCAAAACGTGATGAAGTGGAGCTTGAACTCAAATGCATGCTGGAACTAGGTGTAATTGAGGAGAGACATAGTCATTGGTCCAGGCCAATCGGTTTGGTCCCTAAGCCAGATGGAAGCTAGAGATTCTGCAACAACTTCAATCGCCTTAATCAAGTCTCCCAATTTGATGCTTATCCAATGTGGAGAGTGGATGACCTCCTTAAGTGACTTGAAAAGGCAAAGTACTTGACCACTCTTGACATGACAAAGGGGTACTGTTAAGTTCCTCTAGCGGATTCCGCAAAGGCCAAGACAGTGTTTAGTACACCTAGTGGACACTGGCAATATTGGGTTCTTCTGTTTGGATTGTATGGGGCACCTGCCATCTTCCAACATCTGGTGGATAAAGTGCTACAGCCCCACAATTGCTATAGTGCCACCTACTTGGATGATGTGGTCATCTATTCCGACGCAAGGAAGAAACACCTGGAGTAGGTTCAGGCTGTGCTCCAGACTTTTGGAAAGGCTGGAGTTTGTATCAATCCTTAAAACAGTTTCTTTGAATTGCATGAGGCCAAATATTTAGGCTACCTGGTGGGTGGTGGTACAGTCAAACCGCAGTGTTCAAAAGTAGATGCCATATTGAAGTGGCCCCATCTGAAAACTAACTTCTTGGTTTGGCCAGGTTCTACTGCCAGTTTGTACTCCTATTCTCAGAGAGAGTGGCACCCTTGATGTATTTAACAAACAAATGGGCAGGAAATGTTAATAAGTGAGACAACTAAAATAAATGTTCAAATGTTGCCTGAGCAGTAAAAGTGCTAAATTATCAATAATTTACATCTCTTTATGAAATTGGGTAGGAACAAAAACCTGCAGCCACTATAGCCCTACATGGCAGACTTGTGCTGATCCCTTCTAAGTGTCCAGTCTATGACAGAACAAACCTAAGATACATCCTAACTGATGGTAAGGTTAACTTCATATTTTTGCATTTTCCTTGCTGACTGTTATTAAAAAAGAGCTAAGAATTATAGCTTTTCCTTAGAGTTCACTGTTATTAATTTTTCAGACAAGAGCGTTTGAGTAACTAATTGCTGGACAAAACTGCAGTAACAAAGTTAGCTGATGTCATTATCAGAAAATGTTATTTGCACAAAAATTATTACTAAGCCATGTTTGATAAATCAGGTATGGTTTAAAACCTGTAATACTAGAAGTATTGCATTGTTGAACTTTGAAAAAAATCTCCAAGCCAAATATGCACAGAGGTGTTATAGAAACTAGGAAATAACTGGACTGACAACTTCTAAAAACCAAATTGTGCCATTATATAAGAGTCACACGGCTACACAAAACAGAAAAGCAAAAAAGAAAACAGTGCTGTGGGTTAAATATTTTATAGGGAACTTACTTAATCCTTTGCTACATGTTGTTGAGGCCCAAAACAAAACTGAAACTAAAACAATTATATTTCCATTTTTTTTTGCACATTTTAAGGAAATTTTTCAGCAAGCAGTCGTCAGTCAGCCAGTCATTATCCAACCCGCTATATCCTAACTACAGGGTCACGGAGCCAATCCCAGCCAACACAGGGCACAAAGCAGGAACAAATCCTGGGCAGGGCGCCAGCCCACTGCAGGGCACACACACACACCAAGCACACACTAGGGACAATTTAGCATCGCCAATGCACCTAAGCAAGTATTTATAAATTTAGCACATGCTGAGTCATAAATCAACACAACCACAAGTCCAGTTTATGATAACAGCCTGTTGCTCCCACTGCTACTTGCCACCGAAACTAAAAGGCTAATAAAATTTGCATGCAGAAACCAAAACATAAATCCAACACAAAAAAAAAATTCACTGACGTTTGGCTTTGTAAGTAGTGTGGAAACCCCCTGAGCACCACCAAATCTTTTACATAATGAGATAAGAATTCTCTTTTGCCAATTTAATCTTTGGCTTTGTTCTCAACTTGCTTTTGTTTTGGTTTAAAATCTTTAGCACTGATATCTATTATTTTAGTACACGTTTTAAGTGTAAACCACTCCTTATGTGTTGCTCTCGGGAATTCGTTTGTTTTAGATATTGTAGTTGACATAACTATACTCAACCGCAATGGATAAAAGAAAGCAAAATGTTAAGAAGACATACATTTAACTTGTATAATTCCAATAGCAAAACAATACACATAAAAGCAAAATCATAAGTGAAAAATAAAAAAATATCAGGATGTTTCAGGAAACAACTTATCTTTGTACATTAAAAGTCTCCATTCTTCTTGAAACTTTTCTCTGTTTTATAGTTTTCAGAGATCTTTATGACAGAATTGGGTAAAGACACACTTTAAAATTAACTTGTGTATTTTCCTTCACTTCTATTATTATACTTTCATTATTGTTCTTGTTATGGTATATAATTACCTGGGCACTTTTATCCAAGGTAACTTACAAGCTACGTTTTCACTCGTTTTATGTTTTTTTTTTATAGTTGGAGCACAGAGAGGTTAAGTGACTTACATAAGAACTGGACCAGTGATCTTCCCATTTAAAGCTCAGAGACCTACAGTAGTCACTACAATATAACTTCAAAAGCACCTCTGACATTTCAGAACTCCTCAGGTGTTGCTATAACCAGTTAACATGACCCATTCAGATTGAATTCCATATCACAATGAATGTTCCTTTAACCTTTCACTAAGTGCCACAAACATGTCTGAATATATATAGTTTTGTAAATCTAAATTACTTACAGTGATCATGTAATAAACAGGCGTCAAGTAAAAGTATAATCTGGGTAGATTTCAAAAGCTTTCATGTTTATTGTTTTTTATAAGGAACTTACATATGTGCAATATAAATAATACAAAAAAAAAAAAAACCTATCCAAAGCTCAGTTAAAAAACATAAATTTCTCAACCAACATTTTAGATTAATGCATTACAGTGGCCAAAGGCAATTTATCAGACTGTGTATCACAGGGCATTTTTACTTACACGCACTCAATACACATAGTTTGTTGTTTCTGTTTTCCATTGCCAGTCGCATACCTTTAACCCCTAAATGGGCCAGTCGTTGCACACCACAACACACGCTAATCCCAAAGTAAATTATTGCTTTGTAAATGACATAATATGTACTATCTATTCAGCTAGTATAAAGAAGCTGTTAAATTGTGTTTGTTGTCCTATAAGGTGTATATATAATGGATGGACAGAAGGATAGAGAGATTTATATATATATATATATATATATAGTCTTTTCTCTCTTACCTCCTGGATGCAGGAAATGGGAACAGCTCGCATAGAAAAAGAAGAATACATTTCCTTGCTGAGTGTAGAAAGCAGAAAATGCTTGAAATTCTATAGTAAAGGTCATTAGTTCTGTAACAGTATAAAGTTAACATTTACTGAACACAAAATATGCATTAATGTTTTTGTAACCTAGCAAACTTACCGTATTTGAGGTAGGCATTGTATCCGTAGATGGTTCGCAACCCTCTGGACTAGCAAGTTTCTAATTCTAAACTATCATTTCACCTCATAACTGACAACAACCAACTGCCTCTGTCTGTCGGTTCTGTGGAACTGATATCTTTGAGCTGTCTTAGAAATTTAAATACACTGTTTTCCTTTCAGTTTTAACTTTGTGATGAACATGTGATCATTTCCACCTAAACCTCCACCCCTATTTACAGGTATGTAAATAAAGTATTTCGCATCAACTGTACCTAGTTTTAAAACAATAATAAATCATTATAATAAGGTATTTTTCAAACAGTGAACGGAATTAGGAGTTATAATAAGTTAAAATCTATACATGCAATGATGTTGTAGTGTGGATGGGTAAAACTCTACTTGCATTGAGAGTACTAAGTTATTGCCGATACTCAATGATCTTTGTCCATCTGAAAAACGTGCAAGCAAAACGGGAATTGACTCTCACCGTCCAGCAGTCCTTCATTTGAATTATGTCAGTTCAGTTAATGCCATCCATCCATCCATTATCAAAGTCACTTAACATTAGAATCCTCTGAAGCCTACAAAAAAAGTCGTAATGCCGGGCTACCTTAAACTCCCTCGCACCTCTCCATCAGCGTCTCTAATTTGCAAATATGTCAGTCAGTATTGGCAGCAAGCATCCTGCTCACTCATCACCCACCGAGGCAGCAGAAGTTGGATACAAAGTTCTCCCAGCTCAAGTGGGTGTGCGGTGCCTGAAGTTGTAGATGGTAAATAATAGATTGTTATTTGGGTACATGCATTTCATGTGTGTTCCGTGTCTACAACAATCTATGTAAGTGTAGGATGAGAGGAAATGCAAAGCAAGAAACCCTGAACACATAACGTAAACACAAATGAAAACGTCAAAAAAACAACAAGGAACATCCATCCATTTCCTTAACCCACTTATCCAGAGCAGGGTCAAAGGAGCCTATCCTACCAATCATCAAGTGCAGGGCAGGAACAACACTTGGGCAAGGCACCAACCCATCGCAGCAAATCTTTTTACTGTAGGAGGAATCTGGAGGAAACTCACATGGAGAGAACATACAAACTCCATGCAGATGAAGCCTGGGACAGAACCCAGATCTTCTTATTGCAATGCAGGACCACTATCACTGGGTCACTGCTTCCCCAACACGAAGCTCAAAAAAAATCTTACAGGAGTTAAACTTTAAGAGAAAATAGCACCGTCTATTCTCATGAACTAATACTAGGGTATTATATATCAAATATCCAAAGGTTTGTGAACACATGACCATCGCACCTATATAAGCTTGTTGGACTTCCCATTTCATTGGCATTAATATGGAGTTGCTTCCTGCAAAAGGGGTTGGGAGATTCCAGCATTAGACCTTCAGACACTATACAAACATCAAACTTCTTTAGGGTAAGTGACTTAACACATCCACATTAATGGTTTCTTTTCCTAAGTGATACTGAAGTGCACACGCATATGCATTCAAGAACAATGATCCTGTGAGCATTCAAGGTTAAATTATTGGGGTGTTTAAACAATTTCCTTCTTACAGCTCTAAAAATGGCCTGTGGTCAGTGATAATAGTGAAACTCGTTCGGTACAAGTACACATGGAATTTTTGACTCCTGTGACAACAGCCAGAGTTTTCTTCTGTCAATTTGTGTATTATTTCTCTCAGTATTATTCAAGTTCTACAAGTAATATTCAATTGGATCTATCAGAAGTAGATTTAAAATGTAGCTATGATAAAGCCAAATTAAAAAGTGGGTTTTTAGGATTTTTGTAATTGATCCTGAGTATTAGCCTGGTATATCTCTGTTGGTTAAATATTCCAAAACTATTTATACCCTCTTCTATGTGGTGGTGTGCTGGGGAGGCAGCATAAAGACGAGGGACGCCTCACACCTGGACAAACTGGTGAGGAAGGCAGACTTTATTGTAGGAATGAAGCTGGACAGTTTGACATCCGTGGCAGAGCGTCGGGCGCTAAACAGGCTCCTGTCAATCATGGAGAATCCACTGAATAGGATCATTTCCAGACAGAGGAGTAGCTTCAGTGACAGACTGCTGTCACCGTCCTGCTCCACTGACAGACTGAGGAGACCCCACACTATGCGACTCTTCAATTCCACCTGGGGCGGTGAACGTTAACAATATACAAAGTTATTGTCTGTTATGCCTTCATTGTTATCACTCTTTAATTTAATATTGTTCTTTATCAGTACGCTGCTGCTGGAGTATGGGAATTTCCCCTTGGGATTAATAAAGTATCTATCTATCTATCTATCTATCATAACAGCAAAAGACCACCTCACCACTTCTTTTATGCTTAGTTCTTTGAATAATAAGCAGACCACCATTACAGGATCTAAAGTAATGACTTGGAATGAAAGGGGTCAAGCACACCAAAATATAGGAAGGAACAAGACTATTTAAAGCTTTATATACAATTAGTAACGAGAAGTCAAGAAAAACAACCCCTTTCATTGGCTAACTGAACATATTACAATATGCAAGCTTTCGAGGCAGCTCAGGGCACTGTTACAATTTCCTGATAAGACTGGTTACTGGATTCAGCAGGGAAGACAAGCAATTTCACTATTTCAGATGTTTTGCTTCCAAGTGCTAGTAGATGGACATAGTCCCATTAACCTTTTGAGGCTTCTTCCTCATTGTGCTAGAAAAAAAATCTGATGTCTTTTAGTAGATTGCCTCAAGATGGCAGGGCTTCTGCTATTATATGCTCCTGGCAGGAAGAGGCGGGTCCAGGCAGGCGGACACCAGAAGTGATGTCAGAGATGTGGTTATTATTCTTCTGGACTGCTGAAAGAGTAAGAAAAAAGCTATCAATCAGCAGCACCCTCTGGTGTTTCAGCAGGATATTTCAATTTCCTGAGCCACTAAGCTGTTTCCCATGCATGCACAAGTGTGTAACAATATATTCTTCTTTATACCAGTGGCTCCTTTATACCAATGGCAATATGCCTGCATAATACAACAAAAACAATGTATTTCTTGCATTGCTTAAATTCACACAAGGAATGCCTCAATGGGCTTTAACAGCCCCTCATCCTCCCTAAGACGAGAAAAAACTCCCAAAAAAGCATTAAAGAGAAAAACAAAAATTGTAAGAAATCTTGGGAAAGGCAATTCAGAGACAGACCTTCTCCTTCCAGGTAGATTGGGCATCCAATTGGTATCAGAAATGGGGTAAATACAATACTCAAAACAGAACACAAGTAATCCTCTTCAAAGAGCTTGAAGGCCAGTCTATCATTGCTGCCTCAAAAGCAAAGTCCAAGAACAGATGATACCTCTTACTAAATACAGAACTGTCACATGAGGATACACCTTTGTTCAAATACATCAAAGACAAATTAAAAACCTATAACATAAATGTAAAAACAGTATCTTTCCATCAGTTACTTGTAGAACCATGGCCACATTGTAGAAAAGAATTCAGACAAGCCAGGCACAGTCAGAGTCCTGGAGACGTTAGACAATAAGCTGCCTTTCCCCTACTGGCTATTCTACAGCTAAGTCAGTGTTGGGCTGGCCAATCTGATGAAAGGAACCCTCTACCCAATGATTCCAGTGGTCCTTTATTTGAGATGACTTTTCCATAGGCAGGCAAACAATTTGGCATAGAGCAACAGCACCAAATGCCATATGAGGACACCAAGAACTGAAACAGAATAGGGAGGGTTAGTAACAGTTTATAAATATCATGTTACTAATGTTTTAGTGCTGATGACTATTCAGCAGCTCTATTCAGGGTGTGCTAAACTGAAGTTGTGAGTCTTCAGCCGGGATTTCAAAGTTGAGACTGATGAGGCATCTGTTCTGTTAGCAGGCCAATCACTGCATAGCTTTTGAGCCCTGTGACTAAAACCTCTATGTCTCATTTTTATTTTTTAATCCTTGTAATTATAAGTATGCCGGCATCTTGATATATTAATTGGTAGCTCTAGTTTGTAAGTAATGATACGTTCAGGTAAGTAAGCAGTAGGGCCTCAGCCATCTTCCATAAACTTAACTGGGAGCCAATGTAAGAACTTGAGAACTAGATTTTTGTATTCATATTTTCTTGCTGATATAATAATTTTTACATCTACTAAAAATAATTGCATTAATTAATTTCTAGAAATATTTGCATTAATCAATTTCTCAGTGTTCTGCATATTTAGAAAACATAAATTTTCCAACATTTGTAAGAAGGAAGAAACATGTTTTGGACAATTTTGTAATGTGCTCTTTAAACAACATGCTACTGCTAAAGATAATGTCCAGATTGTGAGCTGATTCAGTAAAACTAATGGTGATTCCACCTGAATTAAATAATGACAAGATACTGTTTCAATCAGCCTCGATTTGATAAATAAGCAAGAACATTGCCCATAAGCCCAATGTAATTTTCCAGTCTGTGAAGTAAAATAGATTGGTATCAAACACAGTGTATAATGGTGTGGGTCGGCTCCTTGCTCCCTCTTCTATTATGGGATCCTCTTGAACCCGACACCGTCAGTACCGTAACCGAGATGAGCTTGACAAATGAGAACAAATACACCTGATGCAAGGGGTAGGTGCAAAGTGCTCAGTGTTTTTATTAAAGAAAAAACAATTTTTAAACCAAACAAGTGTCCAAATAGTGTAGTGCTTTAAAAACGTTCCACAAATAAATAATCCATAAAAAGGTGTATCTGTGGAGGTTAAAATCAGAATAAATCAATCCACTAAAAACAAGGTTAAAATTCAGGCAAGAAACTATTCTTACTAAACACCCCTGTGCATTCTTTTAACTGGCGGACAGACACAGCTGACCTTCCACAAGTCGGTGTTCCTGCCATCCAATGGCTACAGTAAGGCTCCCTCTTTGGACTTAAGTTTAGGGCACCAATGGCCATAGATCTCCTACCAAGCCTTTTCAACCTCTGCTGCCTTCCTGGTCTTCTACAGTGAGTCGCTCTTACTCCTGGTCACTTCCGCTCCTTGTTACTACTCAGCCAGAGTGACCCATTTCATCCACCCCAAGTGTCGACCACACACTCCTCTCCTGAGGCTTTCTTCCAGCTGCCTGCCTTCTCTCCCTCAAGCCTGCTCCCTTGAGCTCGGTCACACCGGCTCTGTCTGTGTCCTGCCTTCTTCTCTCTTCCTTTAACCTCTGTTCTCTTG
>NW_024384933.1:0-7005 GCF_016835505.1 Polypterus senegalus
AGAGAACAAGGGGGATGTGAGCAAAACGCTTTGTGTGGCTGAGGAGTTCTGCATGCACTGTAGCCTCTGTGTAGATTTAGGGAGGCCGATGAAGAGGGAATTGCAGTAATCGATATGAGACTTTATGAAACAATGAACCAGAGTTTGAGCCTCATTAAAGGACAGAAATGGATGAAGGCTGGCAATGTGACGGACATGATAGAATTAAATTTTGGAAAAAGACCTAATGTGTAGCTCCAAGTTAAGTGAGGAATCAAATAAAACACCAAGATTTCTGACAACAGGAGCAGGTTTGACAAGTGGACCATCAACAGAAACAAAGAAATTGGATGCCTTAGAAAGTTTGGAGTTTGGGCCGACCAGTAACACTTCTGTTTTATTGGCATTAAGTTTCAGAAAGTTATTTTCCATCTTTAGCTTAAGATCAGTGATGCAGTCAGTGATTGTGCTGGGAGGTGTATCTGTAGGGGAGTCTGTACTAAGATATGCAGAGCTCAATCACACAGCCAAGGAGAACACATTCATAAAGTGTCCTTTTGTTTAAATATATTTAAGAAACACAAGGAAATGATCACAGGCTTCTGTTTCTGTAGTTGATGATGGCGTTGAACTCTTTTTAGCTCAGTTTGACGTTGAAGCTCTTTGAGAACTCCAGATTACTTACACGCGATTTTTAATAACGCAGGTTCCTCGCCTTATTACGGTTACATGTGGCCTTGTAAACACACCGCACTTACAGGACTTCTTACACACCTCTTGTAAAACACACACCCCAAGTTTCCAGTTTCTTAGACAATAAAGACCTTTCAAGCTTCATCAGTTCACTTCAGACTTGAATGAAAGTTCACAATTAATGCCAGGAGAAGTAGTAAGAATTACATCATTACACCACAGACTGAAATGTTTTCGGTTGAGAAGGTAGTTCTTGAAGTAAAATGTGCTTTATAGTTGTAGTCATGTCATTTCTTGGTGTCAGGATAGCTCTCTCCCTCATCCATGACACGTCGTTTTCATGGAGATTTCGTAGATTGGGGTAAACATTTTGAAGAAGGTTTTATAAGGTATTCACGAGGAGACAGAGATTTGTAGGGACATTTATTTTACAATTTTCTTTAATGAAGCTGCCATCACCTATACTCATCAGAAGAGCAGAGAACTCCCCAGCTTTTTTTTCGCCTTTCAAGTGAACCCTCATGGTACCTGAAGAATGTAAAACTAAATATAAAATACCTATACAATAACTATAATCGTAATAACCGAACAATAAAACAGTGAAAAAGCCGTGGATTAAATAAAAAGGCTGCAGTTATAAGCAGGGAGACGTGAATACCGTGACGAAACAAGGAAGAGAATGAAGAAATCGGAGTGACAGGCGGCCTTATATAGGCAGGCAGCCAACTACGTGGGGACAGGGGACCCAACGCCGCCTCACACGGCAACCAAGCTGCAGGCTATGGACGTATGGACGTATATATATATATATATATATATATATATATATATATATATATATATGTAAGTAGTATTCAGTTAGTGTTGGGAACCCGTGTACCAAATTTCTTGAAGATAGGCCCATAAGTAACAAAGACTGTTGGAAAGTTCAATATGGTGGCCAACAGTGGCGTCATACCGCCGAAATAAGTATGTACATCGGTTTCGGTTATTGCAGGAAGCCGCCTACCAAATTTTGCGAAGATGGGGACATAAATAAGAAAGTTTAACATGGCGGACGTTGTCGACCGTTACACGTAGAATTTCGAAATGAAACCTGCTTAACTTTTGTAAGTAAGCCTGCCAAATTTCAGCCTTCTACCTACACAGGAAGTTGGAGAATTAGTGATGAGTGAGACAGTGAGTCAGTGAGGGCTTTGCCTTTTATTAGTATAGATACCTTATAAACTGTGGTAAGTCTGTGAGATGAGGCATTCTGAGAAATGCTACATATTAATAATACAAAAGGGGAAAGTAGAGCAATATATTACTCTACCAAGAGAAAACAATGATGAATGTTGTTAGTGCATATACACCGCAAGTTAGGTGTGCAATGGTTGAGAAAGAAGATTTTTGGAGTGAGTTGGATGAAGTGATGAGCAGTGTACCCAAGGGACAGAAAGTGGTGATTGGATTGATTGATTTCAGTGGGCATGTTGGTAAAGGGAACAGTGGAGACGAGGTGGTGATGGGTAGGTATGGTGTCAAGGAGAGGAAAGAAGAAGGTCAGAGGATAGTGGATTTTGTCATAAGGATGGTCATGGCTGTGGTGAATACGTATTTTAAGAAGATTGACATATTTATTGTTATCTGTATCAAGCACTTACAAATTTTCTCAGTGTAGTTGTGACATATAATGTGACTTTAATATCTATTGATCGCTACATAGAAACGGCAAAGATGACTTCAACATTTAATGTAAGTTCTATCTGCTCTCTGCCCATCGAGGGCACGTTTATATGTTGTGTGTCCTGCAGTATGTACAGCTCAGGTTTTCCGGCCGACAGTGCAGATAGCTTCACCTGCCAAAAATGTTTAGTTAATTTAGAGTTGGTCGGGAAAATACGCGAATTGGAGGACCGCGTTAGGAATCTGATAGCGATTAGGCAAACCGAAAATTGGATCGACTCGGTTTGTTTAGACAATTCGCTACATCTGATTCGGCTTCAGTCTCTCCAGGTCCCACTGTAGTCAGTGCGAGGCTGAAATCAGCAGCACCAATTCAGCCACAGGGCGAGTGGGTAACAGTAAGACGGGGGTCTAAGAATCCAAAATTTAGTCCCCCAGCACCCAGGTCACTAATTCGGACCCAGAACAGGTTCTCAGCTCTCCGCAGCGCGTCTGTGGAAACTGAGAATAATAAAGTGCTCATAATTGGCGATTCCATAGTGCGGAATGTTAGAATTCCAAACTATGTTAAACCAGCAGTTAATGTTAAGTGCCTTGCAGGGGCCAAGATTTCTGGCATAAAGGCCACATTGGACCGTGTTGCCGACGATGAAGTATCTACCTTATTGCTGCATGTCGGCACTAATGATATTTATTTACAGCAATCTGAGGTATTAAAGTGGAACTTCATCTCTCTATGCACCAAAGCTAAAACAAAATGTCGGAATTTAATTGTATCTGGTCCCTTACCAAGATTATATAGAGGGATGTGATTTATAGCAGATTGCATTCCTTTCACTGCTGGCTAGAAACCTGGTGTGCAAATAAAAGCATAGCATTTGTGAACAATTGGGATGATTTTTGGGAAAGGCCTGGATTTTTCAGAAGAGATGGTCTTCATCCTAACTGGAGGGATCTTATGTATTATCCCAAAATATGGCAGCAAAACTGCCTGGTTGACTGATTAGAGCACCATCCAGGCCGCAGTCATGTGATCTTAAATCACAGGCTGTTCTTTATCCCACCTGTTATTTTCCTGAAGCTGTTACCCATAATCCCTGTTGTGGGGCATCCAGTAAATTTAGTCTTGATACAAACCATAAATTAATTGATAACCAAAAAATAAGGTGTATAATTAGACCAAGGGATAAAACCAGACACTCCACCAGGGGCATCTGTAATAGAAATTTAATTCAAATTAAAACAAAAATATATCAGCAGTTCAGAAAGAACCATGCAGTTTTAAATGCTGTTTATTGAACATTCGCTCTGTTGGACTTGGAATAATTCATTGTAACAAATTGCAAATCACTCCTAAGAATTTAGGCAACTTTACATCCTTTGAGGCATTCATTTTAAATATTAAAACAGATTCCAACACAATTATAGTGCTAGTCTACAGACCACCAGGGCCATATTCATTGTTCATGACTGAATTTAGCAACCTTCTGTCTGATTTGGCTATAAATTATGATCACGTAGTTCTGATGGGGGATTTTAATGTACATATTGATGTGGAAACTGACACTTTTAGCAAATATTTTACTTATTTGTTAAATTCAGTAGGATTTTGTCAGATTGTCAAAGGTCCAACTCATAATCATAACCATACATTAGATTTAATTATAACTTACAAAGTTGAAATTCAAAATTTAAATATTACTCCATTAAATGTAGTTATTTCCGATCACTTCTTAATTACGTTTGATTTAGTTCTGCCCATGCCAGCACTCGCAGATTAAAACAAAGACAGTGCGACATCTAGATTGTAATTCTGCTTCAAAATTTATAGATACCTTGAGTAAGTCGAGTGTAATTGTGGAAAACCATTTAGATCAGTTAACATCAAATGTAAACGTGGAAAACAATTTAGATCAGCTAATATCACATTATAATGTGACCTTGAGAGATGCTCTGGACACAGTGGCTCCCCTAAAAACAAAAGTGATCAAAGCACATAGAAACTCTCCCTGGTTTAATGAAAATACTCGAGCTCTTAAATTAGAGTGTCGAAAACTGGAGGCAGATGGAGAACAACAAAGCTACATGTCTTTCAAATTGCATGGACAAAGAGTGTAAATAAATATAAAAAAGCCCTCTTTAAAGCTCGCTCAGAATACTATTCTACATTAATAGATAGCAATAATAAAAATCCTAGGGTAATTTTAGAGCAGTGGCTAAATTAACAAATGGGAATTCAGATCAACAGTGCAAAATACCAACAGATATTAGCAGTACAGACTTTATGAACTTCTTCAATGAGAAAATTAAAAATATAAGATCCCAGATCTCAGCATCACAGTACAAACCAAATACTAGCTTAGCAGACCCTGTCACACATTGCATTCAGCACTTTAATAATTTTAATCCTGTAACTCACCAGGAAGTCTTAACTTTAATTACTAAAATGAAGCCCAATACTTGTTCCCTAGATCCAGTGCCAACAAAACTAGTAAAAGTGCAATGGATGTTCTTGCAGCCTATTCTAACCATTATCAATAGTTCATTACTGCATGGCACAGTACCTGATGCACTAAAAGTGTCAGTCATTAAACCTTTACTTAAAAAGTCAGACCTAGACCCACACATACTAAATAACTATAGGCCTATTTCAAATTTACCATTTCTCTCTAAAATACTAGAGAAAGTAGTCGCCAGTCAGCTTCAGTCACACCTTACGCATTACAATTTATTTGAGAAATTCCAGTCTGGCTTTCGCACTGGTCATAGTACAGAAACGGCACTAACACGGGTTGTAAATGACATTCTGATATCCTCTGATGAAGGAAATTCCACTGTAATTATGTTGTTGGACTTAAGTGCAGCATTTGACACCATTGACCATTCTATTTTACTGCACAGGCTAGAAAACGATGTTGGGCTTACAGGCCCGTGCTCGCTTGGTTCAGTTCTTATTTATCAAATCGATTCCAGTATGTACAGAAATGTGCAGACAGTACTCCATCATTATACACAGAAGTTCAATATGGTGTCCCAGGGCTCAGTACTGGGACCTTTACTGTTTTCACTTTACATGCTTCCACTGGGATCTCTCATTAGGAAACATAATGTTAATTTTCACTCGTATGCAGATGACACCCAGTTATACCTTTCATTTAAATCAAATGAAGTTTCTCCGATGTTGTCTTTAATTAGTTGTGTTAGTGAATTAAAGGAATGGATGAATGAGAACTACTTGTCTTTAAATACAGATAAAACAGAGATGTTAATTGTTGGAGGGAATGACGCTGATCACAGCAATATTTTGTCGTCATTTAACTCAGTTGGAATCCCAATTAATTTTACTGAATCAGCCCGCAATCTAGGAGTTATCTTTGACTCTAGCATGTCATTTAAAGCATATTACAAAGTCGTCCAAAACATGTTTTTCCATCTTAAAAATGTTAGGAAATTAAGGCGCTTTCTAAATAAACAGGATTGTGAGAAATTAATTCATGCATTTATCTCTAGTAGGATTGACTACTGCAATGCGGTGTTCACTGGCTGTTCAAACTGTTCTCTATACAGCCTCCAGTTAATCCAAAATGCGCTGCAAGAATTATTACAAGAACAAGAAAATATGAACACATAACCCCAGTTCTTAAATCTTTACACTGGCTCCCAGTTAAGTTTAGGGCAAATTTCAAAATCCTCCTTTTAACATATAAAGCATTAAATGGCCAAGGTCCGCTTACTTGTCTGAACTTATCATGACTTACAAACCTGAGGCACATTAAGATCTCAAGATGCCGGTCTGCTTAGGATTCCAAGGATTAATAAAATAACAGTGGGAGGTCGAGCTTTTAGTTACAGGGCCCCTAAACTGTGGAATGGTCTTTTATTGGGAGTTTTTCCTTGTCTTCTCAGAGAGTCAAGGCTGGGGGGCTGTCAAAAGGCAGGGCCTGTTAAAGCCCATTGCGGCACTTCCTGTGTGATTTTGGGCTATACAAAAAAAAAAAATAAACTGTACTCCGCCTTTGCACCACCCTTTTGAGAGGAACCCACCCACGGGGAGTGAAAGGTCATTGCACAGGAAGATGAAATGCTGAGCTATCGCGCACAGCTGGCTTTCATTTAAAATGACAGAGTTTCATAATTTTTATTGAAAGATAACATATATAAACTACTTTACAATGTGTTTGTAATCACAAGATATCAATACTTAACAACTGTCTTAGTTTGAAAAATGGACACATTTGGAATTTCCTCCATGTCTTTTTTTAAATTTATAGAAAGCACATAACCTGGGAACTGCATATCTACTGTGACTGCGACTGTGACTTCTTTTAAAAGTAGGTGGGAACAATGAGACGTCTCAATGCGTGTCACATTTCTAATCCAATCGAATGTCTCAATCAAATTAGGGTGGATGATTGTGAACTGCAAAGAGCCGCGGTGCTTGTGTTAAACTGCTCCGTCAGAGAGCAAACGTCTGAATAAAGCCAAAAAGTCACCTAAAGAGACCAATAAGAACCATACGTGTGTTGTCTGTGCAGAGAGCACACTGCATGTGTTAAGAATTAACGTAACCTGTCGTAAGGAAAATAACCTTTCTGTACACTCCGAGTAGACATTGGCTTTAAAAGACATCAGTGGACTAGACAGCAAAAGTGAATAATATGTTGT
>NW_024384934.1:0-20808 GCF_016835505.1 Polypterus senegalus
ATTGGGAACATGTCAAATGAAATAACCTGGAGAAGGAGCTTGATTAAGCTCAAAATGAACATGCTGAATAAATGAACTGGTTGTTAGCTGCAAATCATGTTGTCCATGTCTCAGTTAAACAAAGAAAATCAAACTTACAATCATTTAACAGATAGAGTATATAGATAAGGCCCTTACTTGTGAGTGAACTGAGGTTGAACAGCCCTAAGGCAAGTTTGATTTTCCCAGGTGATGCCATAGCAACCTCTCTAGGTTAGCCTCTACACTATGTCAACAGTCCTTCCAGATCTCATGAATGTTGTGGAAAAGTAGACCAAAAACACTGTATTGACTTATAGGTCATAATGTTGAAGTTCCATCAAGACCCACAGTGAAATATTTCCAACGAGAAGAGGTAGTAGTATTTAGATTTTACAGGAGACTAGCATTAAGCAAAGAAGTTTTGTTTGCAAACAGAGTGGTCTGACCAAATTTTCACTCTACCTACACAAAGAAACTAGGGTTGTAGGAATCTTAATACAGAACTATTCCATTTGTAGTGCCAGATGTAATATCTGATTCTGAAGGTGATATGTCATGGTGATGGGCAATTTATCTAATACTAAAATGATTTTGATTAATATCTACATACCTAACGCAGATAATAGAGCTTTCTTCCAAAATATTCTTGCATTTATCACTAAGCGTGAACAATCACACATTTATATAGGCGGAGACTTTAATTGTGTTTTAAATCAGTCCTGAATAAAACCTCAGATACAATGGTGATAACATCTAATACTGCAAAGATAATTACATGGTTTGTAATGGACCATAACTTATCAGGCCCGTGGAGGTTTTAAATCCTAACCTAGAGCATATGCTTTCTCTTCTCCTGTACATCATTGTTCCTCAAAATTGATTATTTCCTTATAGACAATAATTTTTTGCTCACTGTCAAATCTTGCAAGTATGATGCTATTATTAGTCTAACCATACCCTAAAGCGACGGTGGCGCAGTGGTGGCTGCTGCCGCATTGAGGAGACCAGGGTTTGCTTCCCGGGTCCTCCCTGCGTGGAGTTTGCATGTAATCCCTGTGTATGCGTGGGTGCTCCGGTTTCCTCCCACAGTCCAAAGATATGCAGGTGGGAGGCATTGGCTATTCTAAATTGTCCTGTGTGTGTGCCCTGTGGTGGGCTGGCAACCTGCCTGGGGTCTCCTGCCTTGCACCCTGTGTTGGCTGGGGTTGGTTTAGCAGACCCCGTGACCCTGTAGTTAGGATATAGCGGGTTGGATAATGGATGGATGGATGGATGGATGGCTAACCATGCCTTCTGGTCATGGGTTTAAATTACTGGGTCCTAAAACTTATCTCATAGTTGGCTCTTAACCCCTTGTCATTAGCTGATGAGAACTGTATAGAATTCATATCCAAGCAAATTTATTGGCAAATCCTTAAATTGGCATCCTCAGAGGTCTCAGCAGGTATACTCTGGGAAAACTCTGAAGGCACTTTTAAGAGGACAGATTATTTCATATCTTTCTCACAAAAATAAATTGGAAACTAAGAAGGCATCTGAGTTAATCAACAAAATTAGTAGAATAGATCTAGATTCAGGTCTCCAAATGAGGCACTCTATAGGAAAAGACAGGCTTTGGAATCACAATTTAACCTCTTGACTACTAAAGAAGAGAACAGCTTATCTTGAAATCATGACCTCATTATTATAAACAAGGAGGAAAGGCCAATAAGATCTTAGCCCAACAAATCCACAAGCGGGAAGTCCATAATGCAATAACAGCAACCCAAACCCAAATTATCAGAGTTTTAACTTAAAGCTGTATATTGCCTATACCTTACCTTACCATTTAGTTGCTGATTCCATTTATCGTTGTTGTCTCTTAAATGTTCTTTCACATTTCCTCATATGCACTGTATTGGGGTTGTCCTCCAGGCTTTACCTTTTTTTCTGCCATCTCGGACAGCCTGCCTTCCACTCTCTATTACTACAGTATTCCCTTTCTACCTCAGTCTATTCCCTTTCTACCTTAGTCCTTCACCTACACCTCCCCACACCTACCTTCACTTTATCCAGCGTAATTACTGCTAAATTAATTCCTTATCCTTTCAATGGAAATCCCCTGATTCTCTTTTCATGGCTGTTGTTTTCCTGTTAAGCTTTGTTTAATGTAAAATACCTTTCCCATCTGCAACTTATCCTCAGCAAGACCAAGACAATAGCTTATCTTTTGCCGCCAGAAGCCTCTACGCGAAAACTTTTCATGGAGTAAAGGTGTGCTGCTACCTATATTTGAAGGTCCATATCAATGACAGGCTGGACTGATCTCATAACACAAGGAAATATAAAAGAAAGAGCAGAACAGACTCTATTCTTTGGAAAAGGCATTCCTTTAATGTTGGTACTGACATCCTTTATATGTTCTACAACTCTGCTGATGGCCAGTAGTGTTTGCTGGACAGGTAACATCACTTCAAAGATTCACATCAGATTTAACAAGGTGGTTAGTTATGGGATAGACTCTGGACCCCTGGAGATCGTAAAAGGAAGAATGAAAACAAAACTGAGGGCCATTATTACAATACTTCACATCAACTCTTTTTGATATATAGACACTGAGGACTTCCAGTCAAAAAACATTCACAACGTGTGTCAAGAAACACAACTGGAGCTCCTTTATACAACAGCAATACGTCTTTAAATTGCCGTCCCAAAACTGCTTTTATCTTTGCCCAAGTCAGACTTTTTCTTTCTTTTTTTCTTTCTTTGTATTCATTTAGGGTGTCAGATTGAGAAGGGGTTTATTGTGTGTCATAAAATAATAACATTTAGTTATTCATTGAGGTATTGAAAAAACACATTTCCTCCAGTGGACAAATAAAATGCTTATCTATCTATCTATCTATCTATCTATCTATCTATCTATCTATCTATCTATCTATCTATCTATCTATCTATCTATCTATCTATCTATCTATCTGTCTATCTATCTATCTATCTATCTATCTATATAGTGCTTTTCATTATCTATCTATGACACTCATATAAATATTAACTTATTTTTACTTATTTTCAGGGCGATTCTGGTGGCCCAATGGTATCAAAAGAAATCTATTGGCATTGCATCTTTTACTGGTCCAAACTGCAATAATCCATAGCTACCCTAATGTCTACACGAGGGTGTCTTCATATCTGGTCTGGATAAAGCAAATGTTGAAGAATCATCCCCTTAACTAATGCACTTTCATCTTTTAATTAAAGCTTCTGTTCATCAGTTTTGAAAATCATTCTCTTACGTTCTGCTGCCACACAGCTCCTGGGTTCTGGCTTCAAATCCCAGTCAGGGCACTCATTGTGTGGGATTTGCATGCTCTCCTTGTGTCTGTATGAGTTCTTTTGCATAATGACTCACTCTACAGACAAGCAGATTAGGTGAAATGGTGACTCTAAACTGGCCTGGTCCTGTGACAAATTCACATCTCATACAGGGTTGCATTTTCTCTAGCACCCAGTACCACCAGAAAAGGGTCAGCGCCCTACAATCTTGATCTGGCGTTTATAGATGACAAGCCAGAAGAGCTCCTTTACAAAGACCTTTCCACTTTTGAAAAGACTGTGCATTACTGTTGTCTCAAAAACAAGTTATATAAAATTAAAGAAAGCAAGGTTTACTGGTGTATGTCTTTTTTCTTTCATTATAGAATATAAATAACAAGCTGTTTAAGTTTGCAGAAGATGCCGAACTAGATAGAATAGCAGAAAATCTAGACTCAGCCTAGTCACTGAAGAGGGATCTAGGGTGAATACACATGGTATGATTTATTGCAGACAAAATGTATTGTAAGTTCAATAAAAATAAGGTGTTAAAAACATAGGAAATGAAAATGTTAGATATGAAAAAACAAGTGTGGCAGGTGTGAAACTTGAAAGCCGCCTTATGAGAAGGACCTAGGAGTCATCACTATCTACATCAATACAGTAGACAGAAGTGATCATAAAGTCTAAAGGGATGTTAGGGTTACAGTATGATGCACGCCTGATGTGTGGAGAAGTCAAGAGAGGTTATGCTTAAATTCTGCAAAAGACTGTTGGCCTAACCAGAGTGTTATGTACAGTTTGGTCTGAGAGGTAGGAGCTTTGAAAATTACTTTAAATTTACTTTATAAAGAATTCAAAAAAAATACAGGGACACAGGTAGAAATGGGTTTCACACAAATATTAAAGTTTTTCTTCACACACAGACCCAAGTAAATCAGGGACCTTTCAACCCATCTTGCGTTATTGTGAAGAAATCAGGCTGCTAGGATTAGCAAGATTGTTGAAATAAAAGTACTGTTCTAATATTCTGATATGCAGGTGGTGTGTATCCTGGAGGATCGTGAATTCAAATGCTGCTATTTGTCCTCATTGTCAGTCTGTCAGACTTTACTACAACAACAAAAAAATGACAAAAATTATGTGGTGCTGAGAATTTCAAAATATCTCCATGCCCACTATACTGTATTGCTTAGCCTTCTAACCTAATTGCTAAGCCAATTTAACTTCCAAGCTCTTCTGCTCCATAAATGCGGTCAGCATGAAAAGTAACACGCGTGCCGCACTTGCTGTCCCACCCGACTCCACCCATCATTTTGCATATTTTAATATGCAAATCAAAATAACCGAGTTCACTTCCCTGGTCCTCCTCTGCATGGAGTTTGCATGTTCTCTCCGTGTCTGCGTGGGTTTCCTCCGGTACTCAGTTTCCTCCCACAGTCCAAAGACATGCAGGCTAGGTGGATTGGCGATTCTAAATTATCCCTAGCGTGTGTGCTTGGTGTGTGGGTGTGTGGGTCTGCAGTGGGTTGGTGCCAGGATTGGTTCCTTAGCGAATACGATCTGGAGGCAAAGAAAACATAGCATTTGTTGGTGGTATAAACAACAAAAGAAATTGATAGAGTGATACAGAGTAGCTAGATACTTGGAAGTTCAAGTTCAGAAAGTCTACAGTGCCTGAAGTAAAAAGAGGTGGTCGGATATCAAAGTTGCGTGAAAGGCGAGTCGAGCTCAACGTCTGATTGTCATATTGAAGAAAATTACAAGTACAGAGAAAGAAAAAAAATAGGGACACATGAAGAAAAGGTTGAAATGTCGACTTTAATCTTGTAGTTTATTTTATTATTAAAGTAACGTCGTTGTAAAAGGCTTATGGTGTCTTTAGCGTCTTTTCATGTGAAAGCCAGAGTGTGGAGTGGCTGTGAGTTTGAGAGGCAACCGCGAAAGTCGTAACTACTGGAGCAGCTAGAGAAGTCATTAAAGCAATGTTCCTGCAATGGTTTGAATTAGTTCCTGTGTTGAAACTGGCACACCACAGTGACTACAGTGAACTGCAAGTCTGCCTTTTCACCTTCCTTTCCAATAGTCGAAACTTAATCTTAATATCAATGAGAATTTACTACACTTTCTCAGATCCCATCTTAACTAAAGTACACATTAAATGCTTTGTATTCGTGTATTCTGTGCAATGGTTGGTGCAAAGTATAAAAGTGCTTTTATTAAACAAATCAAGTCAAGTGTTCAAAAAGAAAGTACAGTGCTTCAACTGCCAAATAAATAATCCATTAAAGCGGGTGAGCGTGGAGGTTAAAATCCAGTAAATAATTCTATTAAAAGTGAGGTTTAAATGACTGGCAAAACTTCCCATTAAAATGAGCCATGGTGCAACCCTTCAAAACCACTCCTCATCTCCCCACTGGACTTAACTGAGGAGATGCCTCCTCGACAGACACAACCTTCCGTCTATCGTCAACAGGTCCGGGTCCCTGCGCTTCCATGGCTCATTGCAGGACTCCAATCCCAATCTGGACCCAGGCTCGGGTCCTCTCGTCCATGTACACGGTAAGACTCCCTCTCTGATCCTTTCTCGCCAGCTCCCACTTGCCTTTCCGGCCTTTAACGGCCAGCGGCACAACTCCTGGTCACTCTAAGCTCTCTATATTTCTCAGCTACAGCAATCCAACACCGCAGCCACGAGTGTCGCCCACTCTCTCTCGTTTTCCCTACACCTGCTCTCCTCACTCCTGCCTTCACTCCATGTACTTTCCATCCAGACTATTCCTTGTTGATCTTTCTGTTCATTGTTTTCTTTTTACAACACCCTCTCAGTACTCACGCTGCTTCTTTTAAAATAGGGACATGGCAAATAGCAGCTCCCAGCACTTAAGTGTGGGAATGCCAGCGCCTGCATTGCGCATGAGAACAGTTCTAACCATGCTACCACACCCCCTTTAAGCTGGGAGTGCGGTGATTATTTATTTAAAAAAAGATGCAGATCAGCTGCGGACCTGCCTTTACCACAATTACATTCATAATATTACAGCTCACTGAACAATTTAAATACTAAGATGTATACTTGATATCATTTTCATGATGAAATAAATTAAAGTATGTATTAAACATGGGGGCATGGTGCCGCAGTGTTAGCGATAAGATGGCGCCCCCACCAGAGATTGTTCCTGCCTCTGGCAAGATGCTTGCTGGGATAGTGGCGACCTTGATGAAATAATCTATCGCAACAGTACTGTCTCTTTCAAACGATCTAACCCCCAATTCCTATCCTTCTATTTGTTCCTCCATGTAACCAATCGCCACACAATAAATTCTTTAATAAACATCAAACTATCTGTAAGTTTACGCTGATTCTTCAAAACTTTTAAGAAACATTAAAATATCTTCGTAGTACTTGTTTAATTATTCCATCCATCTATCCATCCAGGGCCACTCCAGGCCCATCAAGCACACAGCGCAAGACAGGAACAATCCTTGACGGAGAGCCAGCTCATCGCGTCCATGCCAATGTGTCCACATTTGTTTAATTATTAAGAGTATCAAAATGAAGTTAAAATGTATCTGTATAATATAATATACATACTTTAATGCATTTCATCTTAAAAAATCTAATTCGACTTAGAAGCCAGGCATGATAATCTGTAAATATGCACTCTCTTCTATTGAATTGAATTGAATTCGTTTATTATTATTGTATGGTACAATGAGATTCAATATGCAAATCCTCCATAAACTTATTTTCATGTACAATGAAAAAATAAAAATAATAAAAACATAATAATAAAAATAATAATTTAATAAAAAACAATGAACAATATTCAATATGAAAGCATGAGTACAATATACATGTACATATAATGCAGATAGTGCATTATTAGTTTGTAAAATGCCTCAGCTTCGCAATATTACAGTTGTAATGCAAGTTTAAAGTAAAGGTAATTGTAATTCTAAGTACAAACAGGTCTACAGGAGCACTTGATGGATTGATTGAGTGTGTTTATAGCTCTTGGGATTAAACTGTTTCGATCTGCAAGGAAAGGCTCTGAAGAGTTTGCAAATAGGAGAGTTCAAATTGACTGTGTGCATGGCTGAGGCAGCTGTGCTTTAAATGTTCTCAGGGTAGATGCTGTACCCGATAATCCTCTGCATTCTCGACACAGCACTTTCCAATCACTGCTGTAGGCTGGTTCACTCAGATATCAGCTAAAATACCTGATGGTGCACTGAGACTAACAATGCTAAAGCAGCTATGGTATTTGGAATAGTTTGGATTTTGTGGACCATTATATTGTTACAGGTCGATTACAATCAGATTCTTAAATTTATAACGATATGCAGCTAATTTCATTGTATTTGATAAAACTGCATCAGTGATGTGAATCAAAAAAAGCGAAATCACAGGAACAAAAAGCACTGCTTTGCGCTGGGTGCCAGTGTGGAAAATGGACAGAAAGCGTTGCAGGGGATGTTGTTATGAGAATGTTGTGGCTTTCCACAAGTTTAGTTTTACACATCATGATGTAGGTGTGGACAGGCGTACACAACTTTTTTGAATACCAATTATACATGAGGCCCCAAATCCCCTAGTTTTCACCCCATACTTTTCCCAGGCACTTAGTTAAAATCCTTTCTGTTTTCGCTATCTGTATAGATTTTGTATGACTAGCCTTACCCTCATGGAATTTTTGTCAGACTTTTTGCTTCTCCTTTACAAGTCAGCTTGACTGATGACTCTGAATTGGCCTGAGGGGCGGTGCCTTGCATTGGAGTTCATTCATGAATTGATCCGTACTTTAGTATCAGCCTTAGAAACATTCTTGACAATCCTTTAGAAAAGCCTTGAAGGAAAGACATTTTTGATAGGTGCTCTCGAAAAAAACAAACTGCTGTAGTTCTATTTGGGCTAGTAGCAGCAGCAGTAGTCACATTGCCATGTGTACACAGTGCAGTGAATTTCTTACCTGAATCTCTAACCAGCGTGTAACACTCTCCCCTTTTCATTGGCATCATGAAGAACAATTAGAGTATCATCCTTCATGCTTTTCAGATGAAATATAATTTCCCACATGCAAAATGCCACCAAGTAGTTAGCTTTTCATGATGGTCTAAAGCAGGGGTGTCCAACTCAGGTGCTGGTGGGCCACAGTGGCTACAGGTTTTCATTCTAACCATCTTCTTAATTAGGAGATTTTTTTGCTGCTGATTAATTTGTTTTGCCTTAGTTTTAATTGATGTGACTCAGACCCCATAGTTGTTTTCTTTTTCCTGAGCAGCCAAACAATAATGAGACACAAAATGACCCGTCTTGTTAGCCATTAACGAAAAAAAAAGAAAGGTGAAGATCTCCTCCCCTTTGGGTCGCTCAGGTCACCAAAACATCTGATGGTGGTCTTAGAATAAACAGAAAATCAACGTTTACGTGGCAGAATGAGCTGCAACAAGTCATGTATTCAATGACGGCTTTAATTGAGCAAGAATTGGTTTCTTATTAAGAAACTGGTTTGAGTGAAATTGGCTGGTTTAAGAAATGGGGAAAGAATCTTTTCCTCATTTTAAAAGCTTATTCTAAAATGTTCTGATCAGATCGACAAGTTTTGAAAAAGTCCTGCACGATCCTCTAAGTGAGAATTAGATTTTTTCAATTTCAAATAGTACTTAGACTTAGAATAGGTGAGTTAGCATTCTTCCAGTTGAGCAAAATAAGTCTACATGCCAATAGTGTAAATAAAGAGCAATTACAGTTTGTTTGTCCTTCTCCAATTCAAGTCCATCTGAAGCCCACCAAAACAGCCTTTAGTTGATTAGGAGGGGTTTGTGATACTAAGGCTGTCCCGAAAGGCATTAAAAGATTTTAGTCAAAATGATGTTAATTGGTGAATGCCCAAAACATGTGACAGTGAAGTTGGAAGTTTATAAGGAATGTAGGTTGGATCTTGCCCTGGAAACATTTTTGGACAAGTTTAAATGAGAGAATGTTACCTGAATAATTTTTATTGCTATTTCTACTTCTCTACAATCACATTGACATTAAATACATCAGACCTGCTAACGTTGAGATTAGCCATTGCACTGGTTTGTATTGTGATAGTTAACGGCTCCACTAGGTGTTGGGAATTAAAGGGCTTTATACAAATTTATAATACTTTTGTGACCAAAACATATACACTTGATTTTCTAAAAGGAGAAGAAGAAATGACATCCATTCACAACTGAATCATTTTAAAAATAGCTATGCTATGAGGGGAAAGGGTGTCACAAGACTGATACAGTGTTTTTAACTATCAGTTATTGTCAGAAGATGCTGAGGCCAAACAAAGGATACAGAGCAGTGTCAGAGTTCAGAAGGACAGAAAGAGAGACCCTCACTGGGAGTAGGTAAAAGGGGTGTTGCATGTTGTTAAACTTTATCATTCATGATGCGTAAAAGTGAAGGCTTTCTATGCAAGACAGAAGTAAATGATGCTCATTAAAAAGCATTGATACACTTAGCATACAAGTGAGCAGGTAAGCAACTAGTGGCCAGTGTTATCCCGGCTCTTTACAAGAGAGTACAAAAAGATTATGGAGGTCCAGCAGAAGTCCACAACACCTCCTATCAACAGGTAGAAACACCTGACAGATGTTAGGACCATGTCTCTCACTTATAAAACAAGGTCAGGATGGATTGACAAGTGTTGCAGAATAAAATCCCAAACCTAATATCCAAAGTCAGAAATCCCCACAGAGTCAGGAACAGTTGGTTTTCAGTGGCTTTATTAACACATAGTAAAGCGTATTCTGTCAGCGGGGAAATTCGCTAGTCCTTGTTCAAAGATATTTTTATGTATAACAACATAGCTAATATACTTCATTTGTAAAATTATATATTTAAGTTGATAAATATTTTCTAAGTCAGAAATCAAGCAAAAATTACATGTTATTGGCTAACTAAAAGACTACAATATACAAGCTTTTAAGACAACTCTTCAGGCCTTCTCACTATACAATGTAACACGCTACAACACCTAGTACTACATTTATGTTAAGTCAGACAAAGTAAATGTAATATTAGTGTTTTTTATTCATATGCTTTCATGTCTGGCACCCCGCCACCTGCAACCCCCAAGTCTTAGGACTGGCTTAGGAAGTGAATTTTGTGACAGAGTTTCAGAAGTGTCTAAACCAGTTTGGCAAGTGATTCTCTCCCGGACTCTCTCAACCCCAAACCCACCGAGGCCAAACCACCTAACTGGCAAGCTTGACCTCTTGACCCCGAACAAATGGTATTGGGAGCAGGTGAGAACCCATTGTGTTGCACGGGAAATTCCCATTTGTTTAACGTTGGCTGTTTGGTTTGGAATCAGAAGCCATTCTGAACCACAACACTCTATTTGGGCCATAAGGTTTGAACAAGAAAGTGTCAGAATTCTGTTTCTTTCTCATCCCTTTTCTCTTGGGTTTCCATGAATGGACAACACAATGAAGAGCACAGCTCAGCAGCCATATTGAGACAGGGATCGGCCTGTCCTGAAGAAAAAGGGGAAATGAAGGACTTAACTAAAGACATTTCAAGTAATTACAAGTCTTGTGCCACCTGAAACTACACATCAGCATTTATCAGGCTATGGTTGCCAATATTCACATGTACTTTGCTTGCTTGTAGTTTTTATTTTATTAGTATTATCAATAATGCAAACCCAGCCGCAGGAGATGCACAAACCAGTGTGTTTCTTTGTGCCGGTCCCAAGCCCAGATAAATTGTGAAGGTTATGTCAGGAAAGGCATCCGGTGTAAAATTTTGCAGACAACAATTTTGGATGATCCGCTGTGGCAACCCATAACGGGCTACCGAAGAAGAAGAAGAAGATCAATAATGCACTATTTAAGGTTGTAACTTAATTCCTGCTCGTCTTTACTCTATATAATTGCCTGAGGCTATAAATGTAGAAGGAACGTGGTGACAAGTTAAAAGAACAATACCTTAATTAACAGTGGTAAATATATGGGATTTGAGGCATTCTGACAAAGGATACACAATAAATAATACAAAAGTGGAAAGTAGAGTAAGATAGAACTCTACTAAGACAAAACAGATACTTTGACACTGCTTATGCTAATGGACAACACCTAATGGCATTTTGTCATGTTTGTCTGATCACTTTCAGTCAAGCCCAATTTCACTTTAGGTCATGCATTTCTATGCCCAGTATTTATTAAGTTAATAGTGTGGATCAAACTCAGACCCGACAGCAGGTGCGGTTATAAAGCAGCTTTATTTTCAGAGTCACGGTGAGAAGAGTTTCAGAAAAGTAGACAATCAAATATACATGACAGCGTCAGGGCTCTTCTGAACCCGTCTGTTGGGTGGGTCCAGTTTTATACCCCTAGAATGTAATTTAATATCATTATAAAATGAAAGTCAACACATTTATTATACACAAACCTTGAGCCCCTTTAACGTCCCTTGTAAACTTGATTTCTTGGCTGCTTTTTGTTATAGCTTCAGATGTAAGCTAAGGGAAAACCTGATAAGGCAGACTCATGTGTGGAATGCTTAGACCTTGAGTCCTTTGTACAAACATTTTTCTGTTTGCTAAAACAAAGCATTCTATTACATGGTTTTGTAAGGCTTACTTCTCAGACATGAATTAGTACAAGGGAACAAGAGAACATTCGTCTTCCACATTCCCCCCTTTTTTAGCAAACAAAAAATATTTGATCAGGGAGAGTTGAGTAGGAGAGGGGGATGGAGTGGAGTGGGTGGAGGAGTGTGGGGTGGCTTTGCTGATCTGAAGCATTTTGTCTTTGTGTAAAAAGTAAGCCTTTGCCATAGAGGCAGTAAAATACTTGGATACAATGTATCTTATCAAGGGAACAATACAGTAAGCTACAAGCAGGAGAAGCGATTAAAGGAACTGTAAGAGAATGAAAACTGACAAGCCATTTAACCAGGTTAGTGGAGGTGTGTTCTGACTCAGGACCCACAACATGGCTACAGCTAAGCTAAATGAGCCACCAGAAACCTGCAAACAGGAACAAAACACAAAAGTCCCCGTGACTTGAAAATAAATCACCCTAAAATGTCCAAATATAGCTGAAAGTGCATACAATTTTTACTATTATGTTCTAGAAAATAGTCTGTAGGAAGAACAAAAAGCCAGTTTTCTTTCAAGCTGTGCTTAATATAGCGTCTTTCATACATTTATCAGTCTATCCATTTTCTAACCCCTTCAGTTCACGGTCATGGTCATCTGGCACCTATATCGAAGTTGTGGGCACTGGAACCTTGAACTGGATGCCATCCTATCACAGGGCACACTGTTCACATGTCACTAAGAAACACCAGGCAAAAGTAAATTATCCAGTTAACCAGTTTACATCTTCAGGATATGGCAGCAAACAAGGATCACAATAGGATGCCATCTTTGCAATGTGAGATGGAATCCAAGCAGGCGTCCTCAACTTTAACAGCGTGTGTGTAAGAGAACTTTGACGTCCTCCACGAGGTGATGCTAATGTTTCCTTGAGTATCTCTAGCCAGAATCCAGGTTCCTAATGGAATCGGGATCCTGATGGAGGACTAGTTCTCAGGCCTGATTCAACTGCTGTGGACTTCTTCAAGAAGCTGAGACCTGTAAGACTGCAAAGAAGATCATTATCTACAGTATGCAGTGTAACATTACCTATGACCATCCGACTGGCATGGGCAGTCGTCAGAATTTCGAGGCAACCAACTGCCAATGTTGTTCTTCCCTTAATCCCATCAAGGCCAGAGGCAGAGCATCAGGCCAAGTTAAATTTGTTTGCTCACAGATTTTAGCCAATTTAGATTGCAAGTACCATTGCACGTTCACAATACCTCCACTCTGGGTGTGGTATTTGTAATAATGATGCACATTTATCTGGAGCCAGGTGGTTAATTCATTTATAATGGAATTTAGTGGGCATTATCAGTTTGTAATTTCTGTGGTATTCCCCATCTAGGAATGATTTCCTTTATCAAAGCTTTGCCAGGTTTGGCATCTGCATGTTTGGGAAAGCTTCCCCCATCGAGAACACATCAACAGTTACTAAACAGCATCGAACCTTTGATGGTGTTAATTCGATGAAGTCCATTTGAAGGTGTTCAAATGGACCCATTGGTTGAGGTAACGTGGGACTTACCTGGGTGCCCTTTCCTACATTAAACTTTTGACATAATGCACAGCACCTGCAGAACTGCTCTGCATATGCATAGAAACCTACAGCTTCCCAATGTTTTTCAACATCTTGAACCATGGCGTCTTTTCCAGAATGGTCTAGGCCATGGGTGATTTTTCCATACCTGGAAAATAAGCTTTAGGAAGGAAAGGTTTGTTAGTTTGCTTATGGTCAAACTCCATCAGGAGAACCCTTCTTTGGACCATTTCTTTCTGTGTCTGTGGCTGCACTCTGTAAAGAAAAATTTGATTATGAGTGTCCTGGTCATTTCTCTGTTGGAATAAAAGGTTGGTGTGTTATTATACGCAGCCCGTTTAGCAAAATGATCAGCTAATTCGTTTCCTTTGCTGACAGGATCCTGTTTTCCTGTTGAGCTTGACATTTACGATCGCTAGCTTTGATGGTTTTGTTATGGCCTCTAAGAGGATTCTTTATTTTTTATGTTGAATGGAGCGCCAGTACTGGATTGAAATCCTGAGTTTCCATAATGCCCCATGATCATGGCAGACTTCAAAGCATATCTAGAATCAGTATAGATAGTTACAATTTTTCCCTCTGACAACTGACAAGCTCGGGTGAAGCTATCAACTCACTGCCTGTGCTTAAACGAAGAAAATCGGTTGTTTCCTGTAGGTCTGGTCTAGGTTTATACCTAGTTATTTCATCATGACAGTTGTGGGGCTCCTTCCTTTTTCAGTTTTAAGCAGCGTAGCTGGATTTAAGGTGGAGCACCTTTCGATGGTAACGTTTGACAATGTACAGAGTACATTTTGATAGTGTATTGCCTAGCAGTAGTGAGATGTGAGTTTTAGCCTGTACTAAAATGGAGTGTACGGGCGTGAGGCACTTTTACCACTAGGGGCTCATGAGCACTTATCTGTACTGGCTAGCATGGCCTCTGTGTGGGCTGCTACAGCTCTGAGACAGGTTTGAAGTCCACAGCCACTGGATCCAATTTTTTAAAAAATAGGCTAAGCCTTTGTTTTCTCCATGGAGTTGTGTAAAAAATGCATTCATATATCCCCCCTTTTCGTCCACAAACAGAGTGAATGGACGAGATAGTCAACAGTCCCAACGCATGCGCAAACAGTAGGGCACTTTTTTTTTTTTTTTTTTTAAGTCACATAGAGCCTTCCCAGCTTGATCATTCCATGCCACCTGACCAGAAAGGGGAGATCAGGGTGCCCTGCTAAAGTTTGCAAAAGCTGTGCTCTTTCATTGAAGTTTAAAATCCATTGCCGGCAGTATCCTATAATGCCTAATACAGACACAACCTGTTGTTTTGTAACAGGTCTTGGTCTAGGAAGATTTTGAATGGTGTTTATACGGTCGCTAGAGAGAGAGAGCTCTTGTTTCACAAAAAATGTCATGACCTGAATATTTCACAGTTGTTTGAATTAACTGCAGTTTTGCTTTAGAAACTTTGTGACCATTTTCTGCTAAACAAAATAACAATTGCTGAGTATCCTGTGCACAATCTGCTTCCGTAGTACTAAACAACATTCCACATACTGTATCAATACACTGTCTTTTTCCGGCCAAAAGCCTTTTAAATTTTGAGCAAGAGCTTGTCCAAATACACAGGGGTTTCAGTATATCCCTGAGGCATAACGGTCCATGTCAATGGCGGTTTTAGAAGTAAAAGCAAACCAAATTGAGAGTCGGGTGTAAAAGAATACAAAAATAAGCGTTAGAAGGTCAATAACAGAGAAATAACAGGCGGACGAGGGTATCGAGAAAGAATAGTGGAAGGATTAGTAACAATAGGTGCCCTAGGAAAACTGCAGAATTAACGTTCGAAGATCTTGAACAAAAACGCCATGAACCGTCAGCCTTTTAAAAAGGTAAAATGGAGGAGTTGACTGGAGAGTGTTTAATTTGAATGATTGCTCCACATTTCACAAGATCGGAATATACGGCAGGGATGCCAGCCTCTGCTGCTGGAGATAGAGGATACTGGGCGTGATCCGGGCGGAAGGACGATTTTTGGGTAATTCACCAGTGGCTCACAGTGCGCTATCCTTCCATAATCATTTTTTCCCCTGGGACCAGAGTGCGTCGGGAAGTGAGGAAAGCCAAGAGGGAGAGTGGTTTGCAAAGAAAAAGCAGAAAGGAAGGACGGCACAATGCACGATGTACTAAAAATCATTTTGAAGCACAACTTTAGTTATCAAATGATCTGAGGTATCAAAAATACCCGGAGCAACATGTAGCCAGTCCATCCTATTGAGACATTGTCCCACCCATTCCCCAATTTCAACTCAGTGAACGGTGCTAGAATTGGCTAAAGAAAACATGGGGAACCAAACCTCCTAAATAGAAAACGCTTTGGGAATATGTGAAGTGCACTGACAGCAGCAGCTGTGTTGGCATGAGAAAAAAATGCAAGGGATATGAAGGGTCTCTGGGCTATTACCTGAAGAGAGAAAGATGCTAACCAAGGTGTGTCCACTTCAGCAGGGTAGTGGGCAGTGCAGTGGAGGGTGTTGGGGACTTGCAAATGGGGAAAAGAATATAAAGGAAAAGAGTGTAGGGCTTTAAGGAGAATGGTTGTGAGGAGATGTTCAGGGTCCAGCTGCAAAGAGGGCTTAGTGGGGGGAGGTTTGGCACAGGAATTTAGGAATAGAACAGTGAAACCCTCGTTTGGCTAGAGAAATAGAGAGGGAGAGCTTAGTCATCATCCCTTCCTAAACAGATTAACAGGGCAGAGCTGATTTAACAAAAAACGGTGCATCAAAGTGGAACCACTGAAATGAAGCTGAACCCGAAGAGTTTTAGACACCAGCAAAACATGAGGTTGTCCAGAAGTAGTAAGTACAGTCAGTGTATCGTTCGAGGCAGACTAGAAAAGCAGTTTCAGTGCCATTCAAACAAAGTCAATAAAGGATCTGTGTCCCGCATAGCAGTGAGCAAAGGCAACTTAAGAGAGTGGCTGGGGGTCCCTGTGAAAGGAATATCCTCAGGTTCAGGTAAGGAAGGCGGGGGAGGAAGCTGATGTGTCCCATCGTAACAGGCAAGATGTAAGTGCTTAATCTGAGGGGAGAGGCGGCTGAGCAGACGAAGAATTCAAATTAGGGAGTAAAAATCCGCGACCTCTCCCCGCCTTGCCCTGTCCTCGGAAAAATCCGTCCTTCACGTCCTCGACCCTGCCTGGCGCAGCTCCACCTGCATAATAATTCATTTGTGCGCGATTAACTTGGTCTGGAGTATCTGACTCTTTTTGCTTAGTCTGTCATTCAGCATGCTCCGTTTGTCTCTTTTTTTTTTTTTAAACTTCATCAAAAGTGGCACTTTCCCCTCAAATACAGGACGTGCGTACTTTATTTTGGATATCACTTCTGAGTCGTGACAGAAAAGGAGGAACTGCTGCCGGTCGTCTGGGCTGTTTAAGGCAGAATGGTTTGTCATTAAGTCCTGAATGCGGTGTGCCCATTCATCTACCGTCTCATCTTTCTTTTGTTTGGCAGCTGAAATAAGGTAGTGTTGCCCTTTTATATTTTGCAGTTATTGCAGTTTTCACAGGTTCCCATTGGGCAAGGAAAAGACCCTCATTATTTTGTCCACGAGGCAATGCCTCATTCCACTGCCACTGTACTCCGTTATGCTGCCCATGATTGACAGTAGCCCAGGTAGTGCCCAACTTTTCATGGCTACAGGTCCACTCAGCTGCACTGGGTTTGTACATATTATCTAGCTGCTGCACCTGTTCCACAACTTCACCCACCCCCACGATCAGGCAATTCGGACACTACGTCTTTCAGCTCTTGAATATCCCAGTTACGATGTATCATTACAGTAGTGAGGTTAGCATTTCCTGGGGGTAGTGTGGGATCGTGTCGGGGGTTAGGGACCTCAATTAAAGGGCATGAAAATGTGGATGCTAAAGGTTTGGGGACTTAAACGGGGTAAGGTTTTCAGGGACTTATCTCTGAGGGTCTTGCTTCTAGTACGTTGTGAAATGGAGGGCTTTTTATGCAAGTTAGAAGAGCCTCCCATAGCCCCTAACAAGTGGCCGTCAGTCTCATCATCAGGATCTGTAAGTGAGAAGGGGTCGCATTGATATTGTTCATCAAAGAAATCATCAGTAACTGGGGCATCGGTAACCACAGGAGACGTTGGGGCAATGAGTGAATGTGGCAGTGGAAGGGTTGTGGGTAAAGTGTTGGGGAAGAGAGCACAGGATATAAAGGGTCTTTTTTATCACTCCTCTTCCTCCTTCCTTCAGACTGGGGTCCCGTATCAGCCTGCACTTTCTGTAAAGCTCTAAGCAGCTCTTCTTTTACCTTTCTATTCTTAAGTTCAGCAACTAAAAGCTCATTCCGTTTCTGTCCGCTTCAACGCTAGGTCTTTAATAACCAATTCCATCTGTCATAAATATCCATCCGATAAGGACCTCCATTACAACAACCCTGTGTTTCTGCACAGTATTTTTCTAATGTCCTGTATCTCATTCATATCTTCAGTTCCTTCCACTGGCCATCTACCTCCACTGTCTTTATTCCACTTCCCACATGCCTCTTTTTTTTTTTAAATCTAATCCTGTCTTCTTTTCAATGAGCTTTCTAGGGGACCCGCTTCGATCCCCACAGCGACTAGGAGCCTGGCGATCCCGAAAATAATCCTTCTAACGTTAGGTTTTTAGGACTCTGGGGGACTGTTTGACTGGCTACTGATTGTTTTTCCATAGTGAGTGGCAGGATCTCAGCAGAAAGTGACTCAGCCCTCGATAAACCCGTTCCACCCGCCATCCGCTCCTATTCCCCGGATTACAGCTTCGGTGACTTTGTGTCCGTTATTAGATCAGCAGAATCCTACATCAATACGCCCGTGGAGTCCAGGATATGGAGGTTTTTACCCGATCCCTTCATCAGACGGTTTGTATGCATCAATCTGCCAGGGTATTGTCTCCGTCACCTTAGCAACCCGTTGAAACAAAAGTATGACCAGACAGCGGATGAAAAACTCGACCTCCCGTTTATTTAGACACGCATTCTCATCGCCTTTCACCCCGTTCCTCAAATTATTATAGGAGCGTGCCACTCGCTACTTTCTAATCATTTCCACAGGGTGACTAGCTAACATTCACTCTGTGCTTTTCCGTAGGGTCCCAAAGCCACTTTCCGTGAGCCCCTGGAACCCTCCTATGTATTTTCCATACAGTATGCTTTCTTATTCTTTATTTTGCATATGCTTTCTATTCCTTTTCCTTCTATATTCGTATTACTTCCAGACACCAGTCAAACTAACAGGAATCCCGATCTACTCACCGGACTCCATTCACCTGCATGGACATGCCATCAAGTCGTGCCTCGTATCGGCTAGGCAGGCCAATCCTACATTTACGAAGATGGACCCGACCCGGCCGGAATCGGCTCCACCACGGGCATCTGGACGATCCTGCACGAGGAGCCGTCTACCGTCTCCACAAAACTGTGGGCGAAACTCAGACCCGACAGCAGGTGCGGTTATAAAGCAGCTTATTTTCAGAGTCACGGTGAGAAGAGTTTCAGAAAAGCAGACAATCAAATATACATGACAGGCGTCAGGGCTCTTCTGAACCCGTCCCGTTGGGTGGGTCCAGTTTTATACCCCTAGAATCGTGATTTAATATCATTATAAAATGTAACAGTCAACACATTTATTATACACAAACCTTGAGCCCTTTAACGTCCCCTTTTAAACTTGATTTCTTGGCTGCTTTTGTATGGCGTTCAGATGTAAGCTAAGGGGCAACGTGATAAGGCAGACTCAGGTGTGGAATGCTTAGACCTTGAGTCCTTTGCACAAACATTTTTCTGTTTTAAAACAAAGCATTCTATTACATGGTTTTGTAAGGCTTACTTCAGACATGAATTAGTACAAGGGCAAAGAGAAATTCCTTCCACAATAGACAGCTTGACATTTGCCATCTTTGTCTGGTATCTTTCAGTCAGGCCCAACTTTACTTTAGGTTATGCTAATCCATGCCCATTGATCATTATGCTAATCCTCCATTCAGTCTTTGGCATCAGCGTTCAGGGTGTGATTTCACATTGATGGAGTGGTTACATGTAAGACTCAGTACAGATCAGTGCATTCCAGTTTTTTTAATCCCTCTAAGGCTCAGTGTATTTAAATGCTTAACATGTCTAAAATATATACTGTATTAGTCTCATTGCAATATCCTTAAAATATATTAATGTCTTATGGGGTGCAGAATTGCATAGTAAAACAAGTGCTTAATCATAGTATACATTCTAATTTCTCTGCATACTATATTCTAATTATCCAGTGTGTGATTGTATATAGGGCGGCATGGTGGCACAGTGGCTAAAGCTGCTGCCCTACAGTTAGGAGACCGGGTTTGCTTCCCAAGTCCACCCTGCATGGGTTTTCTCCTGGATACTCGGTTTCCTCCACAGTCCAAAGACATGCAGGGTAGGTGCATTGGCGATCCTGTGTGGTGTTTGCGTGCCCTGTGGTGGGCTGGCACCCTGCCTGGGGTTTGTTTCCTGCCTTGCACCCTGTGTTGGCTAGGATTGGCTTCACAGACCCCCATGAGCCTGTAGTTGGGATATAGTGGGTTGGATAATGGAAGATGAGTATATAAAATATCTAGTAAATATTCACATAGATACATTTTAACTGTGATGGGCTGGCACCCTGCCTGCGGTATGTTTCCTGCCTTACACTCTGTGTTGGCTGGGATTGGCTCCACCAGACCCCCATGACCCTGTAGCTAGGATATAGTGGGCTGGATAATGGATGGATTACAGGTGGCTACAAATTATGCTGCCACCTTTTGATGCATTTTCAGCCATTCATGGCCCTTTCTCATATTACAGTGAGGGCCTCAAAGTCATAACATCTGCCACTCTCTGACATGCCTGGGTACATCATTGATACCATTAACCACTGGAGTTATGGGGCACAATAACATGATTGTCAGCGTCCTAACAGTAAATTTTTAGCAGCCTTCAGTGATGCTCTTGGATGTGTTTCATAATAGAAAGGAGACCCTTCTGTGATACTTCCTTGTTGAGACAAAAGGTTCCCAGTAAACCCTGAGCAACAAATAGTGAAAAGAGATAACACTCATCTAAGCTGTTGCTCATCTCATTTGGTTGCTGATACCCTGAAAAGACAAACAACAAGACATCTTCCATTCTTGTTACTACACCTCCACAGGGACATGTCCTTGTAACATCAAGACACCTTTCAAATCTCCAAAGACATACTGGTTCAGTTAACTGTCAGTTCTAATCTGGCTGTACTGGGACCTGATGTCTGGAATCTTATCCAGGTTGCCCTGCTTTGTCAGAA
>NW_024384935.1:0-13015 GCF_016835505.1 Polypterus senegalus
CCTTTTGCTAACTTTCTCATCATGTCACGGGTTTCTTCATATGTACCTTTTTCTCTCTTTCCGACTGATGATTGATGTCAGCCTATTAGCATCGGTCCAGCTTCCAAACATGCTTGAAGTGGAACTGTAGTGATGTGCAAATCTCAGCACAGATCTGGGATTAGGGCATACAAAGACAAAATGTCCAATATTATAGATACATACACACACACAGACAAATTGTAGCCTTTGGGTGAAGTCACCAGGTCTTTACACAACCCATTTTCTTGCATCAGACTTTCCCTTTCAAGAACCAACTGTTTGTTTTCCGTGTAATGTATATTCCAGAACTGACAGGTACCATTGTTACAAGGCAGTCAACATTTGTTTAATTTGTGAGTGATTATAATTTTTTGGGATGACTGGTGTACATCCATCTCTTAGTGGTCTTAAAGCACAGTAAATCATGTTCCATCAACAAAAGTGCCTACTTTAATTTGCTGGCAAAATTTCATATTGTTTTAAAAAAAAACCTGCAACGTTATACTCCCTCTGAATGGAGTATTGAACCCTACACATAATTTATTACTCACCTCAGAAATCTCAAACAATGCAGGCCAATGGGACATAATGTCCTCCAGTGAATTGCTGATTCACAACTTCTTTCTTCAGTAGGCAAGGTCTGTGTCATTTTCTAACTGACTGCTTTACAATTTCACGTTTCCTCACTTCAGTCAGACCTGCAGCCTAACATATTTTTTAAACTCTATGGTCTCTCCACTTGGCATAATGGATAGAAATTGGCCTCTTAACGTCTTTTTTAACATTTTCTTTTAAAACAAAGCACCTTTTTTTGCTTCCCTCTTAAAGGTTAACAGACACTTCCAGCAGACCCATGTGCTCTGAGCTGTGCCCCTGTAATTAGCCATTTTATACTTCATCCATAGCATCCTTTGAAAGATGCAGGCTCATATAGACATGGATGTTTCTTAACCAGTGTCTTTACATCAAATCTACACCTTGAGAACAGGCTTTGTGTTGGTATATTTGATTAGCCAGTCTTTTAAATTATTCGACAGCACCTTTGAGCCAACAACAAATCTTTGTTTTTCTTTGAATCCTACATTTCCTTTCTGCAGTTGCAGCTTTTGTCTCAACTGAAGGAGTGGGGATAGGGAATATTTTGTGCCACTGAGCTGTTCTTAATGTAACAGTTTCAGATGATGAACTGCGGTATTTTACTTTTCTGACTGGCAAGATGCTGTTGAGGTGGAATCTTCATGGTATTCCCTTTTCTGACAAATGTAAGTATACTCTCCAGTACCAAAGTTTCCATCCAGTTTTTAGACGTTTTGTTATCAACAAACAGAATATCGTAAAAAAATGTCGAAATTTGCGTCTCCCAGCCTGTTTTCATCCAACTGTTTTTTTATCGATAAAATGGTGTTGGATGACATCATCCCCCAAAACAACTGCCTAATTTTTTGTTGTATCGCAAAAAATCTGCTCTTGACCGTTTCCATACATAATTTTGTGTATGTCACAAATCATCTCCCTTTTTGTTTCCACGTTACACCTCCACTAAACAAAGAAACAAGAAATGGAGAGATTATTCAGACAGTTTTGAAATTTGCCAGCTTACTGTTATTTCAGTTTCACAAATAATTGAAATTGTACATAATATTGAAACAACAAGCAGAATGAAGCAGTTGCTTGTCTGATAGCCCTAGAGCTCAAAAGAAAGTACCCCAGTCCCGAGAAAACCCACGGGTATGGGAGAAACGGAATACCTGGGAGGAGGTGGTGGAGAGAACTTCACAGAAAATCTCGGGCAACATTTTTAGAATAACGGCCGACGCTTATGTTGTGTGGATTCATCAGTCCTGATGTTGCCCCATCACAGGTGCCACCGACCACGTTCCAACCTAAAACAGACTGCCATCTCCTTTACAAGCTGGCAACCGCGCTGAGTATAAGTAGTTGGAGAAACTTCGGGTTTAAAGTAAAACTACCGTCCATCGATGTGTATATGCTGTGCCCCGCTATTAAAAGAAAAATTAATGCGCTGTTATATCAGACTTCCGACTGTGCGGGCCAATGAAATTACTGCAATTCCTTGGTGCATCTCGTGCACAGATTTACGGTGCGCTGGATGGCCGCATTGCCATTCTTCCTCGACGGAAGGCTACTGCGATTACATTAATGAAAGGGTGATCTATTGTTCTCCAGGCCCTTGTTGATGAAAGTGCATGATATGAGAATTTGCGTTTGGGACTCCTGGAAAGTGCCCATGATGCAGCTGTGTTTGCAGCATCGGATCTGTGCAGGTGAGCCTACCTTTCAACATCCCTTCTCAGTCGATAACAACTGAATTAGTATTGTAATCTGCTTCCCCTTTAAAGGGTTTTTTAATTAAACGAAATTTGAATTAATACAAAAAAACGACGTTTAATCAAAAAAATAAAGTTAATATTAATGAAGAATTTCTCATATATGCTAAAACATCTGCCATTTAATAATAAGAAAAAATGTTTAGATAATGAAACCACGTTTATTAAATACTAGAAAATACCCGCCTTGAGCGGAGAAGTAGTGTGTTAAAAAGCAATGAAAAAGAAAAGGCATTTTGAAAATAAGCATTATGATTGTCAATGCGTAATTGTTTTGTCACTGTTGTGAGTGATGAGTGTTGCTGTCATATATATATATATATATATATATATATATATATATATATATATATATATATATATATATATTTAAAACACACACACATAAACAAAATATATATACATATCATACATATACAATAAATATACACACACATATATACATACATATATATATCTACATATATACCTTAATATATATATATATATAATAACACACACATATATAAACATATATATACATATACATACATATCTACATATAATACACACACAGATTTATGTACAATCGCTGCTTGTTAAAAACGGATAACCTCTCGTAAAATTCGGGATATTATGAACTATAGTATTTGTTCAAGTTCTATTTAAAATTTTTAAAAAGAAGGAATTTTTATGTAGTTGACAGAAATATCTTTGGTAGGGAATGGTAAAACAGACAGGAAATTATTCGTGAATAAATCAACTCAAACCTTAAACAACTTATAATATTTTTGCTCTCCATAAAAATATACCCTGTCTAAATTATAAGTTAAATAAAGAAATAAAAGAACAAACATTCAAATTTCTTTACTCTTATGTAATTTTTATATAAAAAATAAACTTAGATTTTAAATATCCCAAAAAATTTTGCTCTCCATAAAAATATATCCTGTCAAAATTATACAAATTCAAATATGAACATGCTGCATAACAAACCTAGAAATATAAATAAAATGTGTTCCCTTTCAGCAATAACAAATCAAATCATTCAGTTGTCTTTGCTCCCTATGTCATTTTTGAGCTGGCGCCTGGCATCTTTTTTGCCACAGGTTCGTTTCTATTTGGTGTGAGGTTCTGTGTTGTGGAAATTCTCAGGATGGATTGCAGGTGCTCATCAGTGAGGCGACTCCTGTGTGCTGTTTTGTTAGTTCTTATCACTGAGGCTTCTACACAGATATGTGCACCAAACGCAGAGCCCAGTGCGGACTTTTTCAAAGTCACCAAAGCGCTGCAACCAGTGCCAGTTTATCAGCAAAGTCGTGATTTGGGAACAACCGTGAGTGACTTGGTTTAACATTACTTGGCAACGGGGAAAGTGGGGCAAATTGCACTGGTGCTTTGGTCTCCCATAAAGCAGCTTCACTTGAAATCACTTTGTGATTGTGCAGGGGTAAAACGTCCGCTGAAGTGTCAGATTCTTATTTAATTCTTCTGCTTTCTGTATCTTCTGCATTGCATTCAGGTTACCCTGATGTTTTGTCTCATAGTGCCGTCTTAGATTAAATTCTGTAATTACAGCCACATTAGCTCCACAAATGAGACACACGGTTCAGTAAACATATACTCAGCCTCCCATCGGTTTTTAAAGGCTCTATTTTCAGAATCAACTTTTCTCTTCAGCATCGTGTGAGCTAGCTTCGCAATAACTTGCAGCATCATAAGCTACACTTGATTAACGTGGTAAGTGTTCGGCAAGGCAGCTGAAGCGCTGCATTATGGGATCTGTAGTTTATTGTGTTACCAGCGCTCATATACCGGGCCATTAATAACAATAATACAGTATATAAAATGATCTCTGGGCCGGATATAATTACACTGGCCGGACTAAATAGAACTTGAAAAGATATATTTTTCAAATGTGATCGCAATTCAGATAGAGTTGACGCCAAGACTACAGCCTGCATGCCTCAATGAGTCATCCTCCCTCGCTCTTACTTTTTACCGCTTTATCTAATGAATACACTGAGTATGGCTTTACCAAAACAATCATTGATGGCGAATAAAGTATCCATTATTCGAGTATGTAGATCGGGACATATATATATACATATATATACCCGCCAACGCAGCAGAGAAGTAGTGTGTTAAAAAGCTAGAAAAGAAAAGGGAACATTTTAAAAATAACGAACATGACTGTCAATATACAGTATTTGTTTTATGAGTGTTACTGAGTGTTGCTGTCATCAAGGATTGATTATCATTATTTCTTTCAATCAGGTTCGTATTTGTAGGATGTGTTGTGTTCAAGTTACATTCCGGTTTGTCAATCGCTGTAAAGATAACAGGTTTCATTCATCGATTCGTTTCTTACTGCATCAATAAACAGCTCGTCTCTTCTTTATCTGAGACCTGACACACTGCATGCACGGGTTTTTTACGCTGTCTTCCTTAGCGACATTGACTTTTTCCAACGTGTGCTTTGTTTCCGCAGTAGTTGGATTTATGAATATGCTTGTATGATGAGACGCTCATATTTTTTGCTGCCTTTTCAATTGTGTAATTCGGTTTTGTTCAGCGGTCTTTGGAACTGTTGCTTTTATCTGTGCACTCGTCCAGTTCACGTGAGCCACCTGCGTACATGCATCAAGGTTCCCACTGTGCTGGTGCCATCTCGGCTAATGTCCATGGCTGTATTTAATGTTACCTTAGTCCTGGCACTTAAAACTTTCTCTCTGAGTTTCGCTGAGTTTGTGTCAAACACCACCCTGACCATCTCATCTTCCTCTCCATAAGCACAGTCCTTCACCCGTGAATATTTACCCGTGGCAGTTTGCTATTGGATTGCCGCTGGGACGGCCTTATATGGGCAGGCACTAAATTACAAAGCCCAGCGCAGCCTGTCTATGAACTTAATTTAAAGTGTGGTTTACATCGTGCTTTGTTCCGATGTAGCGAACTCATGAATATGGTTGTATATGCACTCGCTCGCTTCTTATTGTTTCAGCTACCTTCTCAATTATATAATGCATGTTTTTGAGCGCTTTTTTAGGTCTTCCTGGTTTTCTATGTACTGCGTGATTACGTGGGGGGCGTGATGATGTCACACTAAACTCCCCCATCGGCGTGCAGCTCATCTCCATTACAGTAAATGGAAAACTGCTTCCAGTTATGACCATTAGCGTAGAATTTCGATATAAAACCTGCCCAACTTTTGTAAGGAAGCTGTAAGGAATGAACCTGCCAAATTTCAGCCTTTCCCCCCACACGGGGAAATTGGAGAATTAGTGATGAGTGAGTGAGTGAGTGAGTGAGTGAGTGAGTGAGGGCTTTGCCTTTATTAGTATAGATTTTGACTGGCACAGTAAACTACCTTTGCGGTTTTTTGTATTATTTAGACATCCTGAGAGACACCACCAGGCTACAGTAGATGGGAGGGAGTTCAGGTACCCCTTTTAGTAGCAGGAGACCCAGCCTATCCGCTACTGCATTGGCTCATCACGAGAAATAATGAGTCTCTTCATCAGACCATGCGAACCGCTCCGCTATTCTCGCTTTGATTGCACGTGATGAAAATGTATCATGTGACACATTTATTTGCGTTAAAGCCCTTTTTTTCGGAGAAAAGGTGTTTCCAATGTAGTTTTTAGAATCTGAAGTATCGATATGGAATTTATGCGCTAAGTTAAACAGAAAATATTATGTCGACATGTAACATTTTATCGATAATTAGCATTTGCATCAGCTAAAATTTGAAGCTAAATATTTTTCGCAAAAACCCCTTTGGATGGAAACCTGGTTAGAGTCAGAATCAATGTCTTGTAGATGAAAAAGTTAACAGCACTGAATGGGGGCATTTGATTTTGTCTCTTTACTTATAATCAAAATTATGTATTTCTGCATTTAAACTGGCTAAAGTAAAATACTATTTTGAAGTCAACACAGTGAATTAGACAGCAATTTCAAAAGGAACAGTTCCTTCAAACTGTTGTGGACAAAATTGGGGAAAACCAGTGGCAACACTAAAATAATAAATATACCCACCAAACTTGACTCTGGCTTTTGTCAAGACTTTAAGATGAGTTGAATGAATTTCCACTGTTTCAAAAAAAAACTCTTTGTTCTTACTTGCTTTTTCTGAAAATCTATTTTTTCTCCTGTACAGACGCTACGCACAAATTGGCCAGAGAAATTTTCAACAAGTACTGCAATGCTGTGTGCTGCCAGGATGTCAGCAACAACACACTGCAAAGTACCCTTTAATGTTTCCCTAATTTAGCAATAAAATTTCCTTCCCTTTCAGGTTTCTCTAGATCATTAATTAAAGCAGCCAGTTATAGTGATGAAAGTTTGGAATTTCCACCTGAGGTCAAATTTCCAAAACCCTGTTTTCTGCCTCACCGTGCTGTCTGAGCAAGCGGTTGCAGAGAGTTTGAACAACTCGGCACATCCACAGAAAACGACAAGGGGTGAGCTTTCTTGAAGGCTTTTGGGACGTACTTGTTCTAAACTAAAATACATACAAAAGAAACATACAGGCATTTACTGGTGTACAATCAAAGACAATAAAGAATGATTTACAAAGCAATACATAGCAGACAGTGTACATTAAAAAATAAAGCTTTAAAAAGACACTTACAAGGCGAGTGATTTCCACGTTAGTCAAGACAAAGAGAAGTGTGTAGACTAGGTGTCGAATTTCCAGTCCTGAAGGTTCGCAGGGGGTGCAGGTTTTCCTTCTAACCATCTTCTTCATTAGTGACCAGTTTTGCTGTTAATTACCATCTTTTGCCTTTGTTTTAATTAACTTGACTCAGACTCCTTAGTTCTTTCTTTTTCCTTAATGAGAAGCCAAACAATAATGAGACACAAAACAAGCTGCCATATCACCAGCTAACCACATTATTTGAACATAAAGAAAGGTGAGGTTGATCTCTGAGGTTACCAAAGCATTTTGTTCTTGAAAACAGAAAATCAACATTTCTGGAAATGTCTGCTGTGGCAGAATGATAGCAGCAACAAGCTGTGGAATTAAATAATTGGTTTAATTAACAGCAAGAATTGGCTTCTCATTAAGAGATTGGTTGGGTTTGAAGCCCCCAGTTTAGCTGGTCACCTGTTGGCTCGTTTCACATCTCATTTCTGTTTGCTGCCATTTAATGAAAAAAATAATCAATTCAAAAAGGGCTATTAAAATGAAGGGAAAACAAGTTAATTAGCAGTGAAAACTTGTCACTGATTAGGAAAAGGGTTAGAATGAAAACCTGCAGCCACTCGCCCTCAGACCAGAGTTCGCCACCACTGGTGCAGACAGAGGTTCAATTTGCTGCGTCACAACTAACCGACCCAGGGTTTATATACTGTACCCTAAGAATATGTTTTGACAGGACGAAACAAGAGATAAAGGGGGCCTCTGAAAGACATGGGGTGTATTGTATTCAAATGTTTATTATGGGACCTCGTGGATTTATGTGAGTTTTAAAAACTGGTGCAGCTGCGTTGTTGTTACATGTTAGTGGACATTTCTTGCGGGGAGAACTTCTGTTCTCTTTGTACAATCTGAGTTCATTCTGTTATAGCACATCTTTGTTTAAAACAGCTGTGTCAGATCGGCCGAGTGTGAATGTGACTGAGAGAATAAAACTGAATAATAAAACGTCTTTGACAAGCACTATAAATTTACAGCTGTTGTTACAGACACAAATCAAATTTATGTTTTTATTGTATAATATTAATAATAATAGCAGCTCTCTACCAAAACGGTAAACTTGAGAAGCTGCCAGCATCGAACCCAGAAGCTCTTGATTGAGTCAGCAGTTCTTAGCATTGTAATACGCAAGCTGTCGATCAACCACCTACCATAACCTGCTTTCTTTTTTCTTCGGTTATATTCTTGAATAAAAACACACTTGTTTTGTTATACATGTAATTTTGTGAAAGTGTTTATTTGATATTTGACCTCAGGCCTCACACCTTATACAAAATGTCATAAAGACGGTCTTTGGGTATTGTGGCAACTGTTAACATTTGAATCTGATGATTTTGTATAGCGTGGAACTAACCTCTCTATACTATTCTGTCCTCTGCATCTCCTTGAGTTCAAAAGTAATACCAACATGCAGCAACATGTGGACACTGGCCAAGATCGGAACAAAAAACCAAACGCGGTCACTAACTACAACCGCATGAAGGTATGCAAATGAATATAATGTTGCATTAGTACAACAACGTTTTCCGAAATATACAATACAGGTCATAAAATGAATTATTCCAAATGTCATATACCTGTATACCTAAGTCTCAGCGTGAGCAGGAGCACTCAAGAATAAAACTGAAAAAATTGACATCCACAGTCATTCTCAGTCACGCATTACACTCGCATCCATGTCCACAGTTTTCCCAGTCCCAGTCTCGCTTCGGCACAAGATCTGACATGGTTTTAAAATAAAGAGAGAGTATAACAAAATACATTTTTTTGTTATACCACGTCTTTATCTGAAAACGGTGTGAACGTGAGGAGTGAATAAAACTGAAAAACAAACCTCTAACTTTAACTATAAATTTACAGACGCAAATCAAATGTATGCTTTTGTTGTATAATATTAACAATAAGAACAGCTCACTACTGAAAATAGTAAATTTGGGAAGCAGCTGATATCAAAACTGCAACCTCTTGATTGGAAGGCAGCAGTTATTAAGCATTGCACCCCCAAGCTGTCGTATCAGCCCCCCTAATGAAACCCCTGCTTTCTTTTTTCTCGGTTAAATTTTGAAAAAGAGTGCACTTGTTTTGTTATACTTGTACCTTTTGTGAAAGTTTTTTATTTCATTTTTTATTTCAGGCTTCACAAGTATACATTTCATGTCAGCAACTATTACTAAAACATGAAAACGTTTCTGTGTTAACTATGTTTACACAGATTGTTGTTGAAACATACACATGAAATGTATGTATTCCAAATGCGTGTCTATTTACCCTAAAAAGCTCCAGCACTTCACTCGAAGATAAACACTGAGCACTGACAAACTTCTTTTGAAATGAACTGCAGGGGTGGGTGGGGAGATGGGATACCAGGCTGCTTGCTTATCGGAAATTTACAGGACAAAAGGCCCTGATGGAGAGGGGAGAATGGATTTGTGGGCCCTTTACGAGCTTTCTCATAGGCTCTGGGAATTCTAGTGTTAAGTAATTAACTCTACCTTTTCTGTTTTTTTCTGCATTGTGCTTGTTGTTTTATTTATTTTTTTGTAACATGATGATAGTGACATCAACAATTGCATTTTACAGGACATTTGTTGTTTGGGTACCTCCATTTTGTAGTGTGGATACATGAGCAGTACCATATTGTTAGTAAAGTGATCTCCATCACTGGTCACATGATACATACTGTAACTTATGACATGATCACACTGCCCTTTTAAAAGGTGGAGCAAACATAACCCATGGTTCTACTTTTGTGATTCAAATTCTACAAAAAAAAGTACTTTGTACTTAGTTAGTTTGAAAAGGGTTGGTTTAATTTAAACTTCTGGCATTTTTTTCTGAATTTGGTTTTGATTAATATATTTTTTTAGTTTTGATGTTTGGTATTTCTAATGCCCTCAAGTATCTTTTGACTTTTTCCCTGTCTCTGCCTCTAGGCAATCTCATTATCTTACAAAAGGGGCTGAAATGAACTTTGTCTCTGTCTTTGTCTAACACTTGATTCATGCTTTAAAAGTTATTGAGTACATTTTAAACCTTATTGCATATATTTTTTTAATCTCTGGACATTGGGAAATTCCTGAAGGCTGGAGGCTAGCAAATATTCCCATTGTTTGTAAAAGGTGATTGGGCTCATCCACGTAACTAGGCCAGTAACCTTAATGTAAATCAAATCAAATGTTATAAAGTTATTCTTCATACATAGACAAAGAGAATAAATTACCAAGCTCTTTGGTAGACAAAGACTTCAAATCACAACTATATATTATATTGAACAATCTAGGGGAATAGGATGGAAGAACCTGATGTGCTGAATGGTATTTCTACCACATTTTTTCTAATGTTTCTAGTGTCTTTTTAATTTATTCAGTTCCTCACATTCTTATGGCATCTGACCCGCCATAGACTTTGATTATCTGCTTTCCTTTGAAGTAGTTCATCTCCTTTTTAATTTTCCATCTTAGCATTCTGACTCCTTTCAACAGTACCATTACAGCGTGATGCTTTTGGATATCCCAAAAATGCCATACTTGGGATAAAGGAGTTTGAAAATTGGTGAATGAGTGGTGAAAAACAACTCTAAACTGACCTGGTCAAAAAGTTCATTGCTGTGCTATATGTATGTTTGTTTTACAATGTTATATTAGCCATTGCTAAACCTCCTCTTATTTAGGCATAGGTACAAATAGGGATATTGTTTGGGCATTAGCACCTGGGACAAGAAATTCAAATACAAATTCATTGCTTCATATAATAAGTGTACTGATGTTCTGACCTTGGTGGGCTATCATTAAAAAAAATGTAAAGAAATAATCACAACAATAAAAGAAATGCGTCAGCATGAAATAATAAATATTTATTAGCGTAAATCAATGGACACTCTTTTAGCAATCCGAAATCTATGAGGAGTCTGAGTAGTGAATATATTAGAGTGTTGATCAGTTCTGTCTGCAAAATCAGAATACCAGCGATTGTATTTTCTAGCAAAGATAAAGATGTGATATCATTGAATGATGCCAATCTGAAACATATTTCTCTCTTTCTGGCAAAAAAAAATTGTCAAATTATTTCCAGTCATTTGCTTTGGATAAAAGCTGCTACATAAATAAACACAGCAAATGTATATTTTCTTGTAGGAAACTTGTTTTGAACTAATACAAGGACTTGTTATAAGACATCAACAGAAAGGAAAATACCTTAGTAAAGTAAATGGCATTAAAATAAGTATTTACATTTGTTTCAGTCTATGAAGATATTGACTTCCTACCAAAAATAAAATGCCTATAGTACACATATTAATTTTAAATGTAAGTGTTGAGCAGATAGTTAACACAAGATCAATCATTAATTAAAACAACTTCAAAAGTCTAAATCTATGGTATATAGAAATTTTTCACATCAAACTTGAAGTGCAATACAAAAACTCCAACATGAAACAAGAAGAACAGCAATTCCAATGGAAACACAGTTCCTTGCATAAACAAAATGTCTGACAGACAAAAATAAAGTAGATGTTACCCTATTTCTCCTGACCATTATAACATTACACAAGAAAAACTGACCAAGCAAGCATCTTTCTTCAGAATGCCATTTTAATATCAAGTCTAGTCTGTTTTTTTGAAACACTTTCCACCACACATTTGCCTTCCTGAAAATCAGTTTACACTCTAGCATTGATAGGCTTATGCATTGCTTCTTATTTTCCTATTTAACATTTCATTTCTGCTTCAGTAAATTAGCTTTTGATTTAACAGTATATTTTGCCACTGGCATCAGAAGAAAAAATAAACTCCTCTTTATATTCTGCACCCATAGCCACTGGCTAGCAGTGCGAGCTCCCTGAGGAGACCGATATGAGGGGCTGTCTGCAAATTTCTATCACCCCATCCAGCCAGAAGCATACTTTATTATAATTGCAATTTTGCACCTTCATCATCACATTTCTGAAGTTCAGTTTATTCCATTATGATTTGCATTCAAAGTCAACAACCAGAATAAAGATAAATGTTTAGAAGCTGTGGTTAATACTCATTTGGCCTTAATGAATATTTGAAGCTTATTACACCAACATTAAAAAAATCACATCACCAGTAAACACACAACACTCCCACATATGTAATATATATATATATATATAAAATGTTTAAATACTCTGTGTGTAGATACAGTATATATATGCAGTATATATATATATATATATGGAGAGGGAGAAAGAGAGAGAGGGGTATATAAATTATAAACTGTACACATACTGTTTATAAATAAAATCATAACACCCTGTTGCTTGAGTTTGTCAGCTTTGTTTGATGTTATTTATTTGTTTAAAACTGAAAAACCACATACAAAAATAGTTTATCTGATTTTCCAAAAAATTTTCCATATAAGTTATTGATTCAACTTAAAAAATAGGCTAAATGGGATTACAAAAATTTTTTCAGGGGGAAAAGGGTTACAGTAGGCGCAACCCAAAAATGGGGTGGGCAAAAAACCCACCACTCTAAAATGGTTGAATAGAAGTTCATGAAATTTGGATGCATATTATTGTTTACAGCTTTAAACTAGACTTTGGGGCCTTTTTAAAAATTCTGTTGAGGACCAGGGCTGAAATTTTGGGAGAAATCCCAAAAATTTCGTAAAAACCAAAAAAGTTCAGCTAATGACAATGTTTTGGGATTTTGTTTAGGTTTGGGCCTAAAATAGTAAAGGCTTTCCCGGCTAATGATTTAATTTAAAACAACCCTAGTTGTGTTGTGAGATGGACTGACATGAAAATGTATCCCAAAACAGATGTTCTGAAAAAAATTCTTTTCTTTTCTTTCATGCTATTTGAAATATAAACTTATGAAATTTCAAAATTTTCATTGGAGAGTTTAACACCACAAAATTCAAGTATTAGTCAAAAAAAAACTTTTTTGGTTTTGGGTTTAAAATTGGAAACCCAAATTTTTTAGGGGGAAAAAAATTA
>NW_024384936.1:5000-7560 GCF_016835505.1 Polypterus senegalus
ATGTGAGCCGCTCGGCGGCAGAGTGTTTCTATTGGATTGCCGCTGATGGACAGCCTTATATGGGGAGGCATTCAATTACGTGGAAGGCGGGGACGATGAGGGGCGCAACTCTGCCTCACACGCGACCAAGCTGCAGGCTATGGCCGGTATATATGTACATAAGTAGATTCCAGTTATGACCATTACGTGTAGAATTTCTAAATGAAACCTGCCCAACTTTTGTAAGTAAGCTGTAAGGAATGAGCCTGCCAAATTTCAGCCTTCTACCTACATGGGAAGTTGGAGAATTAGTGAGTGAGTCAGTCAGTCAGTGAGGGCTTTGCCTTTTATTAGTATAGATACAAGTCAGAAAAGTTGGATGTTTGTCATTCTGCATGTAGGTCATCACAAGATCAAATCCTACAGTCAAAAACCTAAAGAAACAAAGTCAGAATACTAGAAATCAAAAGGAAAACAACTCTAAGTATTTAGTATTTCATGGTCTTCTTGTGTGATATTGCACCGATGAAGTCATATCAGCTCTAACAACAGATAATCACATCCTGATGACGAATCACAAAATGACAGTGCTCACTCAAAATGAAATAAGATAAAACTCAATGTCACATAACAAAATCAGCAACAAAAACAAAAGTCAAACTAAATTAAGCAAAGTTCAAAAACCTGAAATAACAAATAAGTCAGTCGAGTGTAATTGTGGAAAACCATTTAGATCATTTAACATCAGATGTAAACATGGAATACAATTTAGATCAGCTAATATCACATTATAATGTGACCTTGAGAGATGCTCTGGACAAACCTAATTATGTCATATCATCTACTGTGTGAGGTGGCCACCAGGTGAGGATTACAAAGACAAGTGTGTCTTACCTACAGTCAAGCATGGTGGTGGGAGTGTCATGGTTTGGGGCTGCACGAGTGCTGCCAGGACTGGGGAGATACAGTTCTTCGAGGGAACCATGAATGCCAACATGTACTGCGACATACTGAAGCAGAACAGGATTCCCTCCCGTCGGAAACTGTACCACAGGGCAGTATCCCAACATGATAACGACCCCAAATACACCTCCAACACGACCAGTGAGGGTAAAGGTGCTGGACTGGCCAAGCATGTCTCCAGACCTAAACCTTATTGAGCATCTGTGGGGAAGGTGGAGGAGCGCAAGGTCTCTAACATCCATCCACCAGCTCCGTGATGTCACCATGGAGGAGAGGAAGAGGATTACAGTGGCAACCTGTGAAGCTCGTGTGAGCTCCATGGCAGTGCTGGAAAAACAAAATATTGACACTTTGGGCACAATTTGGACATTTTTCACTTAGGGGTGTACTCACTTTTGTTGCCAGCGGTTTAGACATCAAATACTGTGCGTTGAGTTATTTTGAGGGGACAGCAGATTGACACTGTTATACAAGATGTACACGGACTACTTTACATTGGATCAAAGTGTCATATCTTCAGTGTTGTCCCATGAAAAGATAGAATAACATATCTACAAAAATGTAAGGGGTGGACTCACTTTGTGAGATACTGTAAATAATAATAATACTAATAAACAAAATGCCAGTCCTCAGTAAATTGCACATTGTTGTGTCCTTTACAAAAACTAAAAAGTTCCATGATGTGATTCCAGCAAGAGACGCACATGTTAGGAGTGATGGGGTATCTTAGAGTGGTCTGTGATGACGGACTATGTGTGCCCTACAGACTGGCACCTCATCTACAGTTGCTTCTTGTGTGGTGCCTGATGCCCTTGCCGGTTGTGTGCCTGTACTGGTCATTCCATGTCAAATTAACCAAATTTCCAGAAATCTCACACACTTTGGGCTCAAAACATTCTGAAAACTTACCAGGTGTACCCATGTGATCCAGGAGGCACCCTGTAGAATGATTTTGGTGAAAGACCAACACTTTCCAAGACAGAGCCAATGTTGTGAGGGGTGTCAACTTTGAGATGGCTTTAATTTGTCATCAGTTTCACAAGACCACATCTCAAGAACTACACCAGCTAGCAGGCTCACATTTTGCATACTAAATGGAAACAAAATAGTTTGTTTCTTTGGCTTTGCCATGTTTACAGACTGATACAGCCTGCTGACATTTCTAACACATTTAGATAGCAGGGCCTTACGATTTACGTGATGAGGAAAACACGGATAGAATCACAGAAATAAACGCATAAAACCGGATTTTAGATTTAAAAACAGAACTATGTGGACTTTAGAGAGCAAAGGGGTGACTGTTACAAAACTTACCAATAAATTAAAAGATTAAATAATCTGCAGTCCTGTCATTCAGATACTATCTTCTAGTTTGTCGTCTTTCAAGCTAAGCGCAAATCTTTGTAGAAATTCAGTCGTGTCTCTATCTGTTTGTGCGCGTGTTTCCTGTATGTTTTCTAACTAAAGGCACACAAATTAGCTAGCTGCACAATGTCAAAAAAAATTAAGAAATACAAGTTTAACTTGAGGGCACAACAATATTCAGGCAACTTTTACAAATCTGAACACTTTTTCTGCCAGTCTTGCCAGCATACCATAGACTGGACATGAAAAGATC